>NW_028318452.1:140000-200000 GCF_062004578.1 Staurois parvus | reverse complement strand
ATATGAAGTCTTTCAGGGCATATGGGGCCAAAATGTTATGTTCCTAACCTCTAGGTTTACTGCGAGCCTTTAACACCAGAAATAGATGTACGATACCAATCTTTAGTGTCAATATACAGACCATTTATAAAGAAGATCCATATTCCACACACACAGTGTGTTGGTTTTTCAATTTTTACTTATGACATTTGCATTTATTAAATACCTGGAACCTGCAATGTTCTGTGGTTGTGTTCTTCGCACATCACTGTAGAGAACACACAGGTCACGACAGGTTCCCTTCTCATTCTGGAACACATTTTTTCCCCTATTTACTAAAATGAAGAGGGCTTTGTTTGGTTCACAGTCCTACGCAAGCAAAGTGTTTTATACGGTGCTTTATTCTGTGTGAGGTGGTTTTATTGTGGAAGCAATTGTATGGCCACAATAAAGCTATATAGCTGCATCAGAACTGGACCCTTGATGTCACCATCTGCTACGAAGGGTAAAATTTTTTATTTGTAATGTCAAGAAAAAGTTAAAAGAGAAGCAAGGTTATGCAGCCCTTCAGTGTATGGTCCAAGGCACCTTCTTAGCAACGTTACCTTTATAGTGGACCAATCATTCAAATATCAGAAGGGCACTTATCAGCATTATCAAATCACAATATTTGAGGTAAAAGAGGTCTCATTTTTTTCCACAAGTACAAAAGTAAAGCCACCCAGTCTCAGTCTACATCATGTGATCTCCGACTACCCATTAGCACTGCAGAAGGCCTGTTGTTTCCAACCAGCTGTGGGAACAATGCTGTTCCCATGTACTAGACATGCATAAGAACAAGCATATGGTTTTCACATTTACATATAAAAACAATTAAAGTGACCCTGTCACTATAAGTTTTTTTTTTTTTTTTTAAATGAAAAGTGTCAGCTCCTGGGTCCCCACAGCTTTTTCTTCCTGCTGATCTCCATACATTATTGGATACAGTATTAAAATGAAGGACAGCAGGAGGAATCCGTGATAGTTGAACAGGAATTTGGTTTCCCTATATACTTAAAATACAGATCTCTCCAGATGACAGAAGTTTTCAAAGGCACAGGCAGCGGGGGGGGGGGGGGGGAGTCACTACAGCTACAGGGTAACGTAGAAAAAAAAAAAATAGAATGCCTCTTTAAGATGTAGGTCCATTGCCACAAAACCAGTGAAAGTGCGATATACCTACTCAACATTTAGAAAATCACCACTTCAAAGGAGAGACATTCACACTGGATATCTAACATGTAGGGTGTCAAGGTACCCCTGCTCCCTCCATTCTGTTAATGAGGGCATGCAAGTAGATCACACTACACCACCTATGTGCAGGTGCCGGGCAGTCTGACCCCCTGCTGCAACTAGCATGTGAAGTTAAAGCATGCAGACTGTAGATTTCCTCGCATCAATGTCCCTGAGATTCGGCAATGACAATTCGCCCTGACAAAAGGCTAGTCCCTGAATGCACTCCTGATGCAGGTGGAGTCTGTACCCACAGCAGTGTAATGCCAAGGGTTTCCTGAGCACGGGATCATGCTTCTCTAGTAAATACACCTTAGCAGGGCCTAGTGGAAGGAAGACCTTTGCTTTTGTGCTTTTTCTTGCTGCCTGTGGGGAACCAAGGCTGTGGCCAGGCCTCCAACTTCTCTCTGACCACTCAAACCTAGGAACCTCTTCCCTGTGCCACTCTGTCCTTGTCATCCTTCACCACCCTGCTGTGTGCTGCTTGGTGTACTTAAAGCAGAATTCAGGTCACCCTAAACCTCCACCTCTCCCTGGACCCGGCAATCTCTCTCCAGGACACTGTAAGCCTCTCACTCTGCGGATCACCTGCCTGGATCTCCTCTGCCAAGCCAACACAGTCCTACAATGTAAGTTTTGTGTGCTGTGCTCATTGCTATGCTAAATTTCTACCCCACATTCTTTAACCTTGCTGTGCCAAAATCACAATATTAGGACTATCCTTTGCTGTACAACATTGCTACTTTGTGATCCTGCTGTTCTGCCCAGATTGCTGAACTGGGACCCTGCATGTTGCTGCTCCTAATCATGCGATTTGTCTCTCATTGTGACCCAAAGTGTTACCAGTGGACTTACAAATTGTGAATCTGTGTAGCAAACTGGCTGGATCATACGGTTATCTCAGCCTAGTTCAGGGTACCAAAATATCCCAATACAATAACAAAAGCAATTCCAGACCAACATATTTGTTAAATGATGTTGATTTTGACCATGCTTTAAGTGATAGGTTATCTATATCTAAGCACACTTTTTACATTTTTGGCTCCACATTATTACTATAACAATACACCCTGAATTTGTAAAGGCAGGACGAGGTGTGGCTACCTGAGCTTCAGCAATGGCACAACTAAATTACTATTTTGGTTTCTCCTCCAAGAAGGGGCACTAAAAAACACACACACAGCAGTTGGGACCCAGCACAACAGAAAATGCACTTTTAGGATTTACAATGTAACAAATAGAAGAAATGTTATCAAACAGTATAGTTTTTGAAAGCAACCAATCCAATTTCAGCTTATTGAAATCAGACAAAACAACACTATAACTGGTTGCCATTGGCCCTTTGCTTAATGAAATATGCCTTATGTTGAAAGGAACACTGCATAATAAAGCACAAAGACATATAGACGAGTACACAGACACATAAAGGACAATATATATGAAAAAATTCTACACAATACCACCCAATATTTGAAGTTATGTATTTGACATTAAACTGCAAGAAGATGGGTTAGGAGATGGCTATGACATTTTAGTGTAATAGCTCAATGTTGAGCTGCACCCATTTTTTGGGTGTTATGTACACTAATTTGACATGACTAAGGTTGTGGGAGGACTTGGGTGTCACTCTTGCTGCTTGCTTGTATTATTAGCATCATTCACAGAAAGCATCCTGACATCTGTCAATTGGTAAAGTGACAAGAGAACAATTTCTTGCATTACAGTACTCTGCCTGTCATAACCTGCTTATCCTACTACAGTAACATGCAAGCAAGTAGTGGAAGAGCTCAACTAGGACTAGATGAGGATTTAAAACATTCATTTTCTTTGTTAATCATTCGTTTTCTTTTTCAGTTTTTTCCCTTTTTGTTAATCTTCCATCACAGGACAGAGATTGTAAATTCTCAGTTTTTCTTAACAACGTACATGTTATACTTACCAGCTCTGTGCAATGGAATTGCACAGAGGAGCCACCCCCTGCCCTTCTAGGTCCCACGGATGCAGTAGACTCCTCCTCTTCTCAGTGCCCCCCCATAGAAAGCTGCTTCCTATGGGGGTACAAACGCAGGTCTGCTTCCAAGCTGGGTTGTGTGCCTCTATTGAGACACACATTGCAGCTCCTTTCCGATCCCTCCTCACTGGAACTGACTGACAGCAACGGGAGCCAATGGCTCCCATTGCTGCCTGTCAGTCCCTGTGTGAAGAGGGAGAGGAGAGAAGAGTGCAGCTGGGCACAGCACTGGATCAATCAAAGAGCCAGGTAAGTGTTTAGAGGGGGAAAGGGATACAGCAAGTCCGGAAACTTTTTTTTTTTTTTTTTAATGGGCATGGATTAGGTTAAAAAACGTTTTAGCTTTAGAACTACTTTAAGCTCATCAAACATGTTACAATCTGACTGTACAATTTCCTTTAGATCTACTAACAAATATGTTGTGTCAGGGCCTTCCTGATTGGATACAGACTGACTGGAAATTTAGGGTAAGCCTACATATTACATAGATTTGGTGAAGCTAAAATTGATTGTGCAAAGATTCTGCTGAGAGAGACTTTTCTGTTTTAATGTAAGGATTTCTACTTGAACTACCTTTTTCTATGGAACCTCAATGCTCTACAGCAGTGTAAGTTTCCTAGATCAGTCCCTGCTGATTGTTATATCCCAGGCAGGTAGCACCTTGGTCCCTGTGGAAGAACATGGAAGGTCTGTAAAGCTACATTGACACTGAATCGTGTTTATGGTACTCACTTTGGCAGGCAGTTGCATCTGTTATTTAGCTGATGGGGTGCTTTACAGGTCCAAGGTCCATAAAGACCTGAGGGGTTTGTCTATCCAGGAGAAGGGGAGGGCCCCCTAGTGCTGTCTCCCTAACTTTGGGTGACTTGGAGGGACTGAAGGAGCAAGCATTAGGGCTTGACTTGGTTGGGCCACTTAAGGACGTCGTGGGCATCCAATGGTACAGGGAGCATACATAATGCCCTGTTAATTCCACTGATTCATTCTTCTAACTGGCCGATTGGCCACAAGCAGCATACGCAGGTGCCATTCTGAAATCAGCTCTTTTCTATAGAGGATGCCAGTTGAGCAGGACATTAATTACTGAGATCTTAAAGCACACAATGCGACTAGAAACCCCTGAAGCCTTCAGGTGGTGGGACACTGGGAGGCTAACACATCCAGAAAACTGGCTCCGGCTCTCAAGCAACATCCAGTTTCTTACCATCACGTCCAAGGAAACAAAGGACTCTGTTCCCACAGGAGCCACCTTGTGACTATTCCCTACCACTTTTTCCTGGGTCAGAAGAGGATGACGTGGAAGAGGGAGAGTGCGAGGAAATGGACTCCTCCAAGGCAAATTCTCTGAAGAGGATGCCCAAGCCTCTCACAGTCCACATTCTCAAAGAGGTGGTCTGTAAGAACTTAAAACGGTCATGCTGGATTCTTCTGGGTCTACTGTGCCAGGGCTGGGGTCTTGTAAAGTGCCCAATTTCCATTAAGGTTTTGCTAAACCCAGGACCCTGCATTCACTATATCTGGTCTCCCAAAATACACAAAACATGGAAATGCAATTATTTTAGTAAACATAAACTGCTAAATACCTTTTCTCAGAGCACTGTTGTGGCTTCTATCAGTGTTCAGCCAAGAACTAGGTACAGCTTGTAGGAGGAGTTCTCTTTCTGCTCTAGGAGGATGCAAAACCCCTGACCTCTGTCTGGGCAGTACTGATTGGCCCTCTGCTGATCACATGCACTCTCCCAAAGAGGGTTCAGTCTGTCTTATCAGGAGATAAGAGGTGGTTGCTTAAACAATGGGAGGAAGAGAGCAATCAGGATCAAACAGCCTTTTTACACAATGCAGAGGATTAACCCCTTAGGTTCCACAGTGAGTATAACAAGCATACTTTACTGCATATACATACTGATTTTACTGTTGTGGGTTTAGTAACACTAAGTCTTTTCTGTTGCATCTTCATACTGAAAAGGATCTTTAGGACTGGGCCCCTCCAGACAAGGTACTGTATGAGTGCCCCCTAAATTGTCTGTGCAACAATACCAGATGAAAGGCAGTTTCTCTAGAGGGTGGCTCCTGCTTTGTAGGCTGCAGTGTCTTACTAAAATAAGACCTGTAATCTACCGATGGAAGATGTGGTGGTGTTAGGAGGCCCTGTGGACAAAAAAATTCATATCCATTTTGTAAGGCTTCTTTTTTCTTGGCTCGTGTAGCCATGCAACCCACCACTGTATCTCTGGAGGTTTCTCATGTTTTGCTGGTATGGACAAAGCATATGGTGAAAGAGCCTGAAGCCTTTTGGTCAGGTTCATAGGCAAGACACTTGGAGCTCTTCCCCAAAGTGTTGCACTTCTGCATGAAACTCTCTTGCCTGGAGCTTATGTCAGTGCACAAGGCAAATTCTGTGGCTTAAATGCTGGTCAGCTGACTTTCCCTGCAAGAATCAGTTGTAACTTATACTTTTCAAGGGGGAAGGCCGTTTTGGCAATGCTCTGGATACATTAAATAAAAAAAAAAAACATGGGAGGAAAGAGCACCAACTTATTTTTAAAGAAACAGCAGAAGCCTTGGGAGAAGCTGGCTTCGTCTGGAAGAAGGGTTCTTTTTGATTTTTTTCAGGATTCAGGGGCAAGAGAGAAAACTTAATTTCAGAAAATGCCCCAGAGCCCACAAACAATCCTTCCCAATGGAGGGGCACCCCCAATTCTGCAAGTGGGGGATGTCTGGGAGCCATGTATGGGTCCAAAACATTGTGTCCAGAGGCTACAAGCTGGAGTTTTATACTTCCCTCCTCCATGCTTCAAACATGACTAATGCACTGACCAAGGAGCAGCCTTGTTTGCTGCACTGGACCAGTTGAGCTCCAGGGAGTCATTGCCCCAGGTCAAGAACAGAGTGGAGCTTGGGCATCCTCCCAATTTTATCCCCATCTAAAGTGCATTTTTTTTTTTATTTCCAGTCAGTGTGGGCCAGGCAATTTCTCGCCCCGCACCACACAAACAGGCAGGATGCCGGTGATGTCAGTGTCCTTATATGAACACATTTATCCAATAACATTGACCAGATAAAAGCACTGACATCACAAGCATTCCGTACCTTTGTTTACGTGTACTGACTGGCAAGGATGATCTGGTCCACAGCTAATAGGAGTTTAAAAAAAATGTGTGATTTAGATGTTTAGTTAGAGATGAGTTTGGAGGATGCCCAAGCCGGACTATTCCAAAACCAGAAAGGTTTCGCAATTTGTAGAATAATTTCTTTCCCAAGCAAAATCGTGAGGTGCAGCCCAGTCAGGACCTGAAACACTTAAATTCTGACATGTTCAAAGTTCCTTTAGCAAACCATAAGATCAGTGTTTGCTTCCCTCCATCTGGGAGATTTTCTGGTCTCGGTGGACATCAAGGATGCCTATCACCACATCCCTATATTTCTGCTTCTTCAGCACTACCTGCGCTTTGCAGCGAGGGAACAACATTTTCAGTTTGTGGCTCTGCTCTATGGTTTTGCCACAGCATCGTGAGTGTTCACAAAGGTGCCGACCCCAGCTCTTCTCTGAGCCGGAGATCCTTATTCTGGGGATTTGGTTAACAAGATATATATGGAGGAATAAAAAAACCAAGAGTATCATATGAAACACTAAGTAGGACTAAAGAGAAAGGGGGGATGGGACTACCTGATGTCAAGAGATATTACAAAGCAGTAATGTTAGCAAGAATTTATGACTGGACTTTTAATCACAAGGGGAAAAGTTGGGTAAAAATGGAAAATGATCTGAGTGGAATTAATTTGAGTAGGATGATATGGGTTCCAGCACATTATAGAAGAATTAAAGAGGGCACAAGCACTTACACCTTAATTGTCTTAAGGATATGGGATAATTTACATAAACACATGAAATGGGAATTCAACTCTATATTAATGCCTCTTGCAAACACGGAGTTTTTCCCCCCAGGAAAAGATGAGATATCAGGGAGATGGTTTAAAAAGGAAGATATCCAATTGAGAGACATATTGGTAGAGGGGGAATTGAGAACATTTAAAGAATTAAAAGAGATGGGAGGAGATATGTTTACTAAAATAGATGAGTGGAAATATCATCAATTAAAATGTTTTATAAGAAACTCTCCCAAAACCCTTGAGATTAAAAAAGGAGTGGAATATGTTTGAAAGGCTATTAGAAACACGTAGAGATGGGAAACACGGTGTTACAAAAATGTATAGAATACTTACAGAACTAGACACAGACACAAAGTTAATTTTCATAACAAATTGGGAAAGAGATATGGGGGTGGGGATAGATGAAGATCAACAGAATAAGATATTTAGATTAGTTCACGAGAGTGTTAGTATGAGAGACGTTGAGATTAACTATAAATGTTTGACACGATGGCATATTACACCGAGCACTGAGCACAGGATGAGGGGGGAGAATTCAAAAATGTGTTGGAGAGGATGTGGGGAAGAGGGCACGGTGTTTCACATATGGTGGCAATGTCCAAAAATTCAGGTTTTCTGGAAGACAATAGTCAAATTAATAGAAATAATAACTGGAAATGACATAGGATTAGACCCAACCATGTGTCTCCTACATAGTGTTGAGACAACAGTAAATAAATATAAAGAATCAGGTGTATGGTACTACTTAAGTGCAGCAAAAGGGTTGATCCCCAAGTTTTGGCGGAAGACAGAAGTACCAACGGAGGAGGATTGGATCAATAGGGTAAACCAGATTAGCAGAATGGAAAAATCTTATCATATGCAGGAAGACAGGATGAAAATATACTATTCACGATGGGAAAAATGGGAAAAATCGGGATTGAAAGAGAAATATAGAAAACTCTAAACTAGGAAGCTATTCGAAGTTGCTGGGCCTAGAGAGACTGGAGATCTTGCAGAGGGGAGGGAGGGGGGGGAAGGGGGGAAATGGTGGGTTGGGAGGGAAGGGAAATAAAAGAGGTAAATAGAAGGGACAGAGTAGAAATGTATTGATATTTATATGTATTGTGTCTCTTCTTATGGAAATTTTGTAATAATGTGAAAAATTAATAAATATTTAAATTAAAAAAAAAAGTCAAAATCCTGTTATTTTCTCCTGGTGATCATGCAAATAACATGTGTCCTGTCCTTGGATAGTAATGCACATTCCTCCACTGTAACTATAGCAGCCATGACAAGCTGGACTCAAACATGTCTACATATGAGATTATTCTTGCTGTCGTTTTAGTTCACATGAACATACGTCAATGTATTTCTGGCATTATCAACAAGTATTATCTGTAACTGTTGAAAATGTTCTTCTAAAAAATAAAAACGAGTGCAGCAATCACATTTAAGGATCAGTAAGCTGCAATATGTTAAATTTTTTGTTTAGATACACTGTAAGCTTCACTTCTCATAAATAGGCTAAATTTTCAGTACTGTATTCACATGTGTGCTTACCTTCTCTGCCCTTCTCCTTTCCAATTGTATTTATTACTAATGACAGATGTGCTTTACTGCTTTCTGATCTAAGATCAATCATATGACACCATGTCACAACAAAAATTGAATTACTGAGCTGAAAAGTTCTCACCTTGCTCCTTCTTAAAGTCTGCTTCTGACATAGTAACTGGTAAGACAAGTTCCCCTGCAGGCGGCTGAATTCCAACAGCAAACTGGTCCTCTTTAGTGCTAGGATAAATTAAAAAAACAAAACAAAAAAAAGCTTATTACAAATAATTGAGGCTTTAAGAATTGTTAACAACAATAAACTATTAGAGACATATTTGATAAAAGAGTAGTAATTATCTGCTATTCAGCCCAAGCTATGGAACATCTACTTGAAATACAAATCAACAGCCTCACTGGAACTCTTATAGGGGAACACATGAAAAGCAATTGCTGGCCATTGCTATGGCTACAATAATTTTTGGGGAAAAAGGGATTCAGTTTTTCAAGGTCTGCACTCCATTAATCAGGTGACAATATTAAACACGCACACAATTCCATTTAACCAGTTTAAAATGGCCAATAAGGAGACATTTCCAACAGAAGAACAGCAGGTAAGGATCGACTACAAAGATTACTATTATGCCAGGTACTGCAGAAACGTTCGAATTTCAGTCTGTGTGTACAACTCCCTGTTTGACAGACGTTTGTCTCACAACTTGCTTCTGTTGAATAGGCATGCTGGAAAACCAGGAGCGCTGACCTGTGTGTTCTGGCAGGAGGGGGGTGATATGGAGGCAGTTCCCCTGTCAGAACACAACAGCATAACGGGGGAGATCACTGTACTAACATTGCTTGTGTTAGTATAGCGATTTGTCACGTTTTGTTTTTTTTTCCACTGGATTGAACGAAAAAAAAAGAAAAAAGAAAAAAAAAAAAAAACTTATAGTGTACCAGGCATTTCATCTGTAGGGGATTTTTTCCTAAAATTACTGGTTCTTTACAGCACAAAATCATTACAAGTGTTCATTTTTGGTCTTATACGAATCACTAGCATCAATACTTATTTTATCGGTCAGAAGAAAATACCAGATCTACAGCGAATGAGTGAAATGTATCTTCCATTTACCAATTATAACAACCTTTGCAGATCTATAAATTTATCTGACAGATACAGTGTTTGTATATTACAAGTTAAGCTGCCCACAGACAGATTGAAATTCGGACAGTTCAGAAGGAACCATCCGATATTCAATCCATCTATGGGCAAGCTGGTTGTAATGAAGTCGATTGATTCAACATCAGTCCAACCAGTACTGAGGGAATCGAGCGATTTTATTTCCTTCAATCCATGGTTGAAGGAAAGAAAACTGCATAATGTATGGCCACCCTTTGGTAACCTTGTTTCAATTCAAAGAAAATTCAGTGTGATTTCATGTCACTTCTGCAGAAAATATTAGAGAATGTCCAACAGGAAGTCCCTAAATACATTTGATAGTGTCCCATATAGGACATGATTGCACAACAGGTCATGAAAAAATAAACGCAATGCAAAAGCGTGTCCCATGTAAGGCCATATTATGACCTCAATCACTTTCCAGCTGCAACTTTTTAAAGTGTTGCTGCTACTAGTTACATTCATCTGGACTAATTCTATAATAATTCAGACATTTTGTAGTTTACCAAGTCACTTCTTCAGTTTTCTGACTGTGGTTTTAAAAATGAGAGCTAGCAACTGTTCGGTTGCTGTGGGCTGCACACCCTCTATCTTTTTCTTCCTGTAATTTTTTTTTTATACAGGAGGGTCGCTATGATCCATGATCCACATATTCATTTAGTCCTTTGCAAACACTTATTAATACTAAGCTTCATTCTACTGGTTTTATACAGAAAATAAAATTAGTATAAAAAAAGAAGCTTTCACATATCAGCAATGCAGAAACACCTTATAAATCAAGCATCAGCATAACAAAATGACACAAAATAGATCAATAAAAAGCCAATAAACAATACCACACAGAAGCAAGCAGCTAGCATCCCAGATCGCTGTTAAGTATTGATTTTGGATATTCATTTAGGTCCATTTTAATAAACAATACAATTACGTGTAATAGGAAAATCAATTGATTAATGTCCATGATATTTAAAAAGAATATTTACCATTGGTTATAGATGGGCCGAACTTTTTAAGACAAAGATTTTGACGTAAGATTAACACAGAATGAATGATTCTGGCTTGCTTGTGTTTATGTCAGTTTAAATACTGCTCATTAGACTTATATTCAAAAATATATAAGGCAGAAAGAAGAACAAGTAACAAAAAAAAAGTACTATTATTTATGTGGACTGAAAAAAGAAATGTAAAACTTAGAAGATCACCGGGCCAGCATGATGCTACTGGCAAGAGAAAGTGCTCAAGGTGGTAGATGCTTGAAATAAAACATATTTGCCATTGCTTACATTTATTAGAGAGCTTAATTTAAAACCTGCATTTAAAATATTATCAAAGTGATACACACAGAGAAACACAGCTGCACATCCTTCCACCGCATTGCATTTGTAGTGTGGCTCCCACTGTTAATGATGAAAAACCAGGACCTTAAGGCCTCTTTCACACGGGTATTCTGTTTGTCTGTTTTTCATCCATCCATTGATGGATGAAAAAAGGGACATCAATGTACCTCTATAGAAAAATGGATGTAAACGGATGATCATCTGTTTACATCTGCATCTGTCAACATCCGTTCTGTGGAACAGATCAAAGCCCTATTTTTGTTCTGTTAAAAAAAAAACATAACGGGCGATAAACGGATGTTAAATGGAAAAACGATCCTCTTTGGCATTCGTTTTTGCATTGGTAGTCGATGTAAAAACTGATACTTTTTTTCTTTAAAAAAACGTGACTGAACTGATGAAAAAAATGGAATGCCTATGTGAAAGGACCCCAACTAGGTAAAAGAGGCCATGTTCAACTATAAGACCCCTTTCACACAGGCGTTCCCCCTTTGCCCATTTTTCATCCATCCGTTGACGGTTGACAAATGGAAATGCAGCTCTATGGCAAAATTAATATAAACGGATCTGTTTACATCCGCATCTGTCAACATTCGGCTTTTTTAAAACAGATCAAAGCCCTATTTTTGTTCTGTTAAAAAAACGGAACGGACAAACAGTCTGTGCTTGCATTGGTAGTGGATGTAAAAAAAAAAGATGAAAAACGTATGTAAACAATCTGTTTTTTCTTTGAAAAAAGGTGAATGAACTGATGAAACAAATGGAATGCCCTATATGAAGGACCCACAAGGACCTTCCTGATTGGAGACAAATCAGGACGACAGCAATAAGAAACCTACCTATGCCACCTGTAGATTCAGATCAGATCACCGTCTGACACCTGCTGACTCTATGGCTTTTGCTACGCTGGACAGCTATGTGTAATTCTTAAAAAGTCAGGAGACCACAGTAAGTTTGAAGATTTATTCACAATTCTGAATCACATGAAGGCCGTCACATACTGCTGCTGCTATTGAGATTTATAATTGTGAACAGGCATAATCTTTGTACTTGCTGCATGGACCTAACTTTTTAATAATTTTACTAAAGCAGATTTGGACCTCACATGGGTGAAGACTAAAAAATGCAGAAAGAATTTCTCCACAATGCTTTTTGGTAATCTCTTTCAATTAAGCTTCTAAATTAACAAAATATGTTAATATATAAATGTATATATACACATGGATGCTCCTCACCATGAAAACACCAGTGATTTCCACTCCAATCTACTGTATATAAGAAAACCAATATGAAAATAAAAAAAGATTTTCTGTACTGTCTGGAATATATTCATTACAGTTCTGAACAGTATTTCTGCTACCACAAGTAACTGTACCTGTAAAAAGGGACCATAACATTTCTAAGTACTCTTTGCGCTCACTTTAGTCATTTCTATAAGTATGCAAGGAAAGGTCTGCTGTGTACATTGTATAAAATGACACTAAGAATTTTTTGGGAAGGGCTGATACCACAAACCACCATATGATAACTAGTGGGATAAGTGACATTTTTGATCAGCATTAAATATCTGCCAAAGTTACCATGGTTTATGCAAACAGGATCAAGCAAATCAGCAATTCGGACTGAGGAATCTGTTTGTGGTGAACATAAATGTTACCCATCAGGGTTTCATCAACTGTAAGATAATCAACTAAAGCTTCTGTGTCCCAAAATCAGGGAATAAATATGATTAAAGTGGTCGTAAACCTCTGACATGAAAAAGGAACAAAGCATATCCTTCTATAGTGTGTACTTGTCTCAATACAGAGCACTAAGTGTCATTTCTGTATGCTGCCTCATTCCTCTGCAAACTGCAAGTCACTTCTGACAAGTTTTAATGACACCCATAGTTAGAAAGATAAGAAAGGCAAGAAGCTCCAGCACACAGTCTGTGATTGACCGCCTCAACTGTGTTCCTGTGTGCTGTGTAAAGGGAGGGGGGGGGTGTAACTTCCTCCAATCAGCTCTCACTAAGCAGTGCAACTTCAGCTCCTGCCCCCTTCTTTCTGAAAGCTCAGACAAACTGTATAAATTCTGCACTTTGAACGGCTATAGAGAAATGAGGGCTACAGATAAACAGGTACAACTCTGTGAGGCTAGTCACTTCTCTGGGTATATCCAAGGGTTTACAACTACTTTCATTTTACTCCAGTCAGCAAGAAAAAATTTTTTTTTTTAACAAAATATTTAGAATTACTAGTAATGTTCCAGAGCCAGCAAGGCTGGGGGTGGTACTAATGGGATAGGGATGGGGGGATTGGGAGCAGTGGTGAGAGGGAGGTATACAGGCATATTTGTGACATAGTGACTGGAGGTTTGTGAAGGTGTTGTGGGGGAGGGGTAGGGTTACCTGCCTAGTTGTGGTGTTGACAACAGAGGAGGGCTGGAGCTTTGTATACACGTGTGATGGTCAGATCAGGGAAGAGTGGGGATAGGTGTGCAGATCTGGTGGTGGGTGTGGGAGAAACCTGAGCTTTTTGCTTTCTTCTTTTGTTAACTTACCTTTTACTTTTGGTGCAGTTAAACTTATGTCAGAGCACCTGTTGTCCCCAACCTCCCTCCTAAGATATTGCTACGCTATCCCTTTAAGTCCCAGGGATGTCTGAGTACGAGTTACACTTTAAGATAGGTACAATAGTTAGGAAACTTTTGCCCGATTCAACCATCTGTGTTCATACCCTTGTAGGCACCCTGAAACTCTTGCTTGGGAAATGGGCAAATTTAACTGGCCTATTGCCATTGTTTCTTCAAATAAAGAAGACATTTAGAAAGCTTCCCCCATCCGACTCTACAGGCACAAATATGAGTTTGTCAGATATGAATTTCAATGTCTGTAGACCAGTTTTCCAGTTGAAAGTTGAAGAGGTTGGGTCTACATACACAGCCTGCCAGCCTTTAATATATATACATCAGTGTCAGATCCTTCCATTTGGCAGTTGGTCCCAGAGTAAATATGCACCTTGTTTATACCTCTTCGACATCTCACCTTGCTACTACAAGTAAAAGAAATTCTGTAATTTTACAAATAAAAAAAAAAAAAAAAAAAACAAAGGCTAAAGAAATCTCATACTTTTGAAACTCTCAGTTCCTATTTATATAAGGCATGTTACCTGGATCATTATGCTTTTTATATACAGGGTTCAACACAAGTATCTCTCTCATTCTAGAACATTCAAAAACTCAAACATTTTATACATTTTCTTTCCTATCATATTAATTATGCACTGCCTTGCACACCAACTTAGTAACAAACCAGATACCCCTTTAAAAAAAGTTAAAAATGTTTACATGCCATTTATGTATAATATATATATATATATATATATATATATATATATATATACACACACACACACATACATACACACACACACACATACATATATATATACATATACACACATACATATATACACATACAAACATAAAACACATTTTTTTTTGTTTTATAATTAAAAACGTCATGGACATATATATGTTTTGTTCTTTAAATGCCGACTTCTATGCTGGTAAGCAGCATTTACTATGCAAAACACATAGCTGCTGATTGGCATCCAAAGTCAATTGATCTGCCCATTACCACTATCTCCCAACCCCCAGAGACTCCGCTATAAAGCTATTGATCTAAACACTGCCGATCGGTTTCCATTTTCTGATTTTGGGCAGGCCAATTAAGAAAGTGAGTAATTGTGATTACGCTGCTTCAGGATCAATTACATTTGATGCAAGACAAAGTGTTTCTACTGGAACAACGCAAAGAAAATGATTATGACGATTGATGCTTTTATTCTGTATGGTTCTTGAAGAAAGTAGAGAAAAAATGGGTTTCACAGTACTGACAAAACACTAATTATTTAAAGTGGTATACACTCATCTGAACAGAGGTTTTCTCCATTCAAAAACAAACTTATTTTCACACGAAAGAGTTATGTTTAAAAAGGGTAGAAAAAGTCAATACCCGTATAACTTCTTGGCACGTGCTGCTAATGCTTGAAGTAGAAGCGATAACAAGCCGTAAAACAAGTGCTTCTGAAAATGCTAGTTGTCTGGCTGTATGTGGCTTAGTTTCTGAATCAATGACCCTGAACAATCATGCAGCAAATGAGTGATATCAGAAGACCTGATCTGCATAGTAGTTTTTGTAAGTGACTTTGGGAAAATTATCAGCATGGCATCAGGCAACTGGCACTTTCAGGAGAGGTCACCAAACGTGCCCTACATATTTCGCTCAATACAAGGTTAGTGTAAGGGATTAATTTATAGAACATTTCAATTACAGTCATGGCCAAAGATATTGGCACCCCTGTATTTCTGTCAGATAATGCACTACTTCGCTCAGAAAACTGTTGCAATTACAAAATGTTTAAATTTCATAAATATAGTCTAACATGTATTCTGTTACATGTCTTTGGTATAAAACAAATCCCAATAGGTATATATTTAGCTTGTGTGAAAAATACAAACTATGGTATTTATACTGAAATTTACACAGCTATAGATGTGATACTGGTAATGACGGTGATCAGTGACTTACAGTTGTAAGAAAAAGTATTTGAACCCCTTGGGATTACGTGGAGTTTTGCATGAATTGGGCATAAGATGTGCTCTGAACGTCATCTAAGTCACAACAATAGAAGAACACAGTCTGCTGAACATAATACTACAGTGCAGGGAGGAAAAAGTATGTGAGGCCTAGCTTAATGACTTCTCCCAGAGCTAACTGGAGCCAGCAGTGAGCCAACCTGGACTCCAATCAGTGTGATGATATTGGATGTGTTGCTGACAGCTGTCCTGCCCTTAAGAAACACACACCTGTTTTGGGTTTACTGGTTTCAAGAAGCACTGTCTGATGTGAACCATGCCTCACAGAATAGAGCTCTCAGAAGACCTACGATCAAGAATTGTTGACTTGCATGAAGCTGGAAAGGGTTACAAAAGTATCTCCAAAAGCCTTGATGTTCATGTGTCCACGGTAAGACAGACTGTCTACAAATGGAAAAAGTTTAGCACTGTTGTTACTCTCCCTAGGCGTGGTCGTCCTGTAAAAATGACTGCAAGAGCACAGCGCAGAATGCTGCATGAGGTAAAGAAGAATCTCAGAGTGTCAGCTAAAGACCTACAGAAATCTCTGGCACATGCTAACATTTTTGTTGACACATCTACAATAAGGAAAACATTAAACAAGAATGGAGTACATGGGAGGACACCAGGGAGGAAGCCATAGCTGTCAAAAAAGAATATTGCAGCACGTTTGAAGTTTGCAAAAGAGCACCTGGATGTTCCAGAGCACTACTGGCAAAATATACTGTGGACAGATGAAACCAAGATTGAGTTGTTGCGGAAGAACGCACAACACTATGTGTGGAGTAACAAAAAGGCACAGCACACCAACATCAAAACCTCATCCCCACTTTAAAACATGGCGGAGGGAGCATCATGGTTTGGGGCTGCTTTGCTGCCTCAGGGCCTGGACGGATTGTTGTCATTGATGGGAAAATGAATTCCAGAGTTTATCAAGACATTTTGCAGGAAAACGTATGACCATCTGTCTGCCAACTGAAGCTCCGCAGAGGATGGGTGATGCAACAGGACAATGACCCAAAGCATACAAGTATTTCAACAAAACAATGGCTGCAACAGCACAGAATACGCCTTCTGGAGTGGCCCAGTCAGAGTCCTGACCTCAACCCGATTGAAATGCTGTGGCATGACCTTATGAGAGCGATTCACACCAGACATCCCAAGAATATTGCTACACTGAAACAGTTTTGTGAAGAGGAGTGGTCTTAAATTACTCCAGATCGTTGTGCAGGTCTGATCTGCAACTACAGGAAACATTTGGTTGAGGGTATTGCTGCCAAAGGAGGGTCAACCAGTTATTAAGTCCAAAGGTTCACATACTTTTTCCTCCCTGCACTGTGAATGTTTACATGTTATGTGCAATTAAACCATGGCAACATCTAATGTTTGTGTAGTATTATGTTCAGCAGACTGTGTTCTTCTATTGTTGTGACTTAATGACGTTCAGAGCACATTTTATGCCCAATTCATGCAAAACCCCACGTAATCCCAAGGGGTTCACATACTTTTTCTTGCAACTGTATATTGGGACACTGATAGTGTGGTGGGCAATCTAGTAATAACAGACACTGGCTGGGAGGGTCACTAACTGACTAAATGATAATGACTTCGCTAGTGACACTAATGCATTTATCAGTGATAATACTATACACTAAACACACTGTGTACTAATAACACTGGCTGGGAAGGGGTTAACATCTAGGGGCAATCAAGGGGTTAACTGTGTGCCTAACAAGTGTAATGTGCGCTGCTTTTACTTACTGATCTGCCTGTTTTTCTCCCTGCTTTTAATGCAGAAGAAACTGCCAGATTGCCGTTCTCTGTACACAGAGTTCTGTGTGTTTGTAAGCACAGAACAGAAATATGCTGCCAAACTTGTGCTGTGTACAATCGCAGTGGGGCAACACCGTGGCTAATGGTTAGCACTTCCGCCTGGCAGCACTAGGGTCGTTGGTTCGAATCCCAACCACAGGACCACCTGACTGGGGTTTGCATGTTCTCCCTGTGCCTGCGTGGGTTTCTTCCAGGTGCTCCAGTTTCCTCCAACACTCCAAAGACATGTTGGTAGGTTAACTGGCTCCTATCAAAATTGGCCCAAGTATGTGTATGTATGAATGGCAGTTAAGGACCTTAGATTGTATGCTCCTTGAGGGTTAGGGACTGATGTGAATGTACAGTATATATGTAAAGTGCTGCGTAAATTGACAGAAATATATAAGCACATGTAAAAAAAAAAAAAAAAAAAAAAAAAATTACTGTGAGTGGTCCGCAGATGGCTAAATCACTATACTTTCAATGCAGATACTGAAGACTGTACAACGGGGGTAAGCAACCAGTAGATCGCAATCTACCAGTAGATCATGGCCAGTTGACTGCTAGATCATGGTCTGGGCTTGCTGCCCCGCCATCCCAGAGCATCAGAGAGCAATACAGAGGGACTACTTGTAAAGTTGGAGCTGTAGTAGGGAGCAAGAGCCGTATAAGCCAATCCCTCTTCTGTAGTGCTGAATCCTGTCCCATGCAGAGCGAAACCAACTGCACTCCACCTCTTATCCCGGCTAGCGGTCTCCAGAGTGGTGCCAGCAGCAGGCAAGAAGAGATCTTCAGGTCAATGTGAAGCAATACACTGGGCATAACAGCATAGGGTTGCTTTCATACTGATGTGCTGCAGTTTACCCACACCACAGGTGCAGTTCAGTGTACCTGCAGCTTTCCTGCAGGTTTGCTGCACTTAGCCATAGACTTTTATTATATCCTGCGGTTTGGCACAATTTCAGATCATGCACCACACCTGCAGGATATAATAGAAGCCTATGGCAAAGTACAGCTAACCCAGGAAAGTTGCAGATGCACTGTGCTGCACCCGTGGTGTGGGTACACCGAAGCACATCAGTGTGAAAGCAGACTTATAGGGGGCTCAGAACAGTAAGGGTTCATATACATTTTAAGTGTGGGTGGTTGTAAAACCCAATAGCTAAGCTATATTTTTAGCACCCGCACCCCAACCACACCCCATTTAGCTGCAGTGCCTAGATATGTACACATGTCACAGTAAGAAGAGATATATGCCCTGTCATGGTTGGTGGGTGTAGCACCTGCCAAGCATGACCCATTTAAGTGAACAAGGCTGCTCTGCAAGTGCCCTGCAACCTTGTGCAGTACAGCAAGCAAGGAGTTAAAACAGGAAGCGCTGTGTTGCTTTCTTAACCCTCTGGACTTCACAGAAGTCCTAAGAGTGCTGCTGCTGATTACAACTAAAGGACTCATTCACAAGTGCTGCAAGCACGCGTCTGAAAAGTGATCCAAGTGTGTTTGGCTGTTGGTGAGGAGGCAGTATGTTGCCTCCCCACCACCTGATTTAAATGCACGATGCACACGATTGTGACATGGAAGTATGGCAGTTAGAGGTTTACATCAGGTTTAAGGAGGCGACACTGTGCCCAGTGATCCTTGACTTCTCCCATGTTGTTCAAGTAGATCTACATCTCTTTAAGGTTGCCTACCCCTGCTGTACAAGAAGAAAATGGGACATTACTTAAAAAGATTCCTATAAAAGCCAAAAACACATTCAGGCCATAGTGAGAGGAAACATACCAAAACTGTTCAAGGAAAACCTCCCTCTTTTTTTTAACGTTTTTGGGACAGCCTGCATGGGCAATGAACACACTGAAAATGTAGTGTTAATAGAGTATATAGCTTGTGACAGCGTGAAGCCCTGCCACTGCGCAAATGTCTGTAAAAAGGACACCGAGTTTTCAAGTATGCAGAGAGCGGGACTTCGAAGCATTGACTATAAACTGAGAAATCTTTTTTTACAGCCTTCTCGCGATTTTGGTAATCTTGGATTGGGCTCCGTAGTTTGGGGATTTTGAAGTGTCTTTTTCGGGGAGGAAGAAATCTCCAACCCAGTTTCCAAGTTTTGTTGAGGCCTAGAAGGTCCAGGTGCACACAGCCCTTATAATAAAGGCTTGGGAATAGCTCAGGGTTCCATCCAGGAGGGAGGTGTGCTCTTGTCTGGAGACAGAGGCAATCTACTTGAAAGATAGCACTCCATGTTTCCAATCCATACCCATCGAACTGAGAGAGTTGGGACAGCCGAGAGTCCGGGAGTCTAAATAAGGTGAGGCAAGTAAGAGAAAGTCCAAGGGACTGGAGGAATCTGTAGGTCTCAGAGGAGTGGGAGAGCATGGGGTGTCAGGAGAACCCCTATCTAGAGGCCAAGAGTGGACCCATGCAGTAAGGTGCTGTAACCAAGGCTGAGTGAGCCAGGCAGCTTTGTAAATTTGCTGTTACCTGGTTTGCTGTGTGAAACTGAAACCCCAGGGTAGGCAAGTTAATAGAATTTGTTTTTCCTTTTAATAAAAGTGGGCTATCAGGCTTTTAAACCACATGAACTGACATCTCACTAAAATGTATCTGCCACATTGAGCTAACCAACCTTACACCCAAAGAGGAAAGACTTAAGACTTGTTAGAATGGATCCCACAAAGTATTAAAAGCATTCCCTGCTACTGGCATAAGACTCCTTCAACAGGAAACTAGCTTGTTAATTCTACAGATAACCCACAGTATCATGGGGTCCCTTTTTGCAATTCTCCACCTACAGCAAAGGATCTGGAATGCACCTCAGTAAGTGAACCATTCCTCCAATTCCAGAAGTAACCAGCTGGGGGAACTGGCCAGAAGATCACATTTGCAGGGAGCAGCACAGACAGGAGGAGAACACAGGGTTTTGTCCAAGCCGAGATCCAAACCAGCTCTCAACACAAAAAAGAACACGTGTTCCTCTTAGATGGTAAAGCTATGCCAGCACCTTGACTTTGTTCAAGTGTCCTTCTCAGAAGACCTGACCAGGAAATGATCTTGAGATGTAGGAGGATCTACCTAACCAACGGTGGGAAGAGAAATCCTTGCCAGTCCCAGGACTGGAAACTTGATTCATCAGGCCAGGAACTGCCTGATCCTCCAAGACAAACAGGAGCTACTGGTAGATTCAAAACAGAGGCCATAAAATAGTGTCAATAATGCATTGATCTTCAACACAACCTCTCGGGTTGGCTGGATGATATAGTGCTGGGGATACAAAACAGGTGTTGCAACCATTCAATTACTCCACTGGGTGGCAGAGGTAGTCTAAGCAAAAGACAAAAAAAGGGGCAAAGAGCGCAGTTGCCCTACTACCGCCACAACTGCGCGTGTGCTCCGTATACTACTCCTGGGTGGTTGAGACACTTCCACAGTGTGGTTGCTATGATGACACATTTTGGAGGCTTGGCCTCCTTTGTCAGGAGGTCATACCCACCCATGCCATCCCGAGTCTTTTATGCAGTATTGCTAATTCCCAATGAGGATCTTAAAAGGGCAACTCCAGAGATGGCTGGGGGGGGCGCTGGTTCGGGACTACAGCAACGAATATCTCAAATACATCAATATGTTGGCAGTCCTAATCCTAAAACATGTAGCTATAGCTCTTTTTATGTACAAATATAAAAAGTCTAAAAAAGAGAACTTTGCAAATAAATAATTAAAACAAAATTATAAATAGGATGGTAGTATGGATATAAGGAGAATATTAAAGTGGCAACCATCTAGTTAATATAACTTATCCTATAGCCTTACTGTGAGACTTAGGGCCATGGATGGCAGTCCAAGTTGCTCAGGCATACAAACTGATGGATTATGAAGAATGAAAGTATTAATTAGATTTTAATTTAAACTTTAAACGTGAGTGTTAATTTCAAGGTCTTCATTTAACCCTTCTGAAGACATTCAATGTAAAAATCCAGAATACCTCACTCTGGTAAAGTCTGGAAAATCTTACTCTCTCAGGGACGGTGATAGGAATGGCCTCCATCCCAAACCACTCTAATCCCTGAGTGCTCCCTTCATGCAAAGTACAAAAATGACAGGGGGCACTATGCTTATCCACTTTTTGTTCTATAAACCGCCGATGTTCACTGAACCTTTTGCGCATAGTGCTCACTGTCCTTCCGACATAACAGAGCTCACAGACAAGAGTTCAGGGGATAAAGTATTGCCAAACTTCAACAAACAATAGAATGACCCAAGTAAGTGGACATGGTGGTTCTCTATAAATGACCAATAAAGATTAATACCAGGAATTGGCATGATATACACAGTTACATTTGTCCAGCTTGGACCAATGTAACTATGTATAACATAACTGGCTGATGTCACTAAAAGCTGGAAATCGATGCCGCTATTTAGTTCTTCACTTGCTTCCTTGTCCCATGCTGAGCTGCCAGCCTGATGCTTCATGAATATAGAAGGTTGACTGCTTCACATGGGTACCATTCAGACAATGCTTTGCATTTTCTAAATAAATGCAAAGAGTTCTCTGAATGACAAGGTGAAGAGCGTTCCATCACCCACCTCTCCACCTTATCCAATCAAGAGAATGCTTTGCAGACGGCCAGGCAGATATTAGGCTCGATAAGCCTTTAAACAACAATAGTGATATCATTTTGAAGTGTATGGGTACTGCCCCTTGTCGCCTATTTCAGATATTTCCCTTCATGTCCCATCCTTTACACAAACGTTAAGAAAATATAACATACAAGTACTAATAATAATTACATAATGTGCACCAAACAGAACCATAAACTGGGCAAAGAGAAAAAAAATTCTGAAAAGGTGAGGTGTGCTTGAAGCTCTATTGCAGAAGTACAAACCAGAAAAGCTAATGGCTGGAAAAGCACTAATTGGCCACCAACTTATACTGTGCCTTGTGGTGTCAGAGTTTTGGGTTCCATACTCAACATACACTCTTATTGCCAAAAGTATTGTGACGCCTGCCTTTACACGCACATGAACTTTAGTAGCATCCCAGTCTTGGTCCGTAGGATTCAATATTGAGTTGGACCACCCGTTGCAGCTATAACAGCTTCAACTCTTCTAGGAAGGCTGTCCACAAGGTTTACGAGTGTGTCTATGGGAATGATTGACCATTCTTCCAGAAGCGAATTTGTGAGTTCAGGCACGGATGTCAGATGAGAAAGCCTGGTTTCGCAGTCTCCGCTCTAATTCATCCCAAAGGTGTTCTATCGTGTTGAGGTCAGGACTCTGTACAAGCCAGTTAAGTTCCTCCACCCCAAACTCGCTCATCCATGTCTGTTATGGACCTTGCTTTGTGCACTGGTGCAAAGTCCTGTTGGAACAGGAAGGGGCCATCCCCAAACTGTTCCCACAAGGTTGGGAGAATGCAAGTGTCCAAAATGTCTTGGTATGCTGACGCCTTAAGCGTTTCCTTCACTGGAACTAAGAGGCCAAGCCCAACCCCTGAAAAAAAACCTCACACCATAATCCACCCTCCACCAAACTTTACACTTGGCACAATGCAGTCAGGCAAGTACCGTTCTCCTTGCAACTGCCAAACCCAGACATGTCCATCAGATTGCCAGACAGAGAAGTGAGATTCGTCACTCCAGAGAAGACGTTTCCACTGCTCTAGAGTCCAGTAGTGGCGTTCTTTACACCACTGCATCCAATGCTTTGCATTACACTTGGTGATGTAGGGCTTGGATGCAGCCATTCAGCCATGGAAACCCATTCCATGAAGCTCTCTACACACAGTTGTTATGCTAATCTGTAGGCCACACAAAGTTTGGAGGTCTTTAGCTATTGACTCTGCAGACAGTTGGCGACTACTGCGCACTGTGCACTTCAGCATGCGCTGATCCCACTCTGTAATTTTATGTGGCCTACCACTTTGTGGCTGAGTTGCTGTTGTTCCCAGGTTCTTCCACCTTGTTATAATACCACTAACAGTTGACCGTGGAATATTTAGTAGCAAGAAAATTTCACGGAAGGACTTATTGCACAGGTGGCAACCTAACACGGTACCACGCTTGAATTCACTGAGCTCCAGAGAGCGACCCATTCTTTCAGAAATATTTGTTGAAGCAGTCTGCATACCTAGGTGCTTGAGTTTATACACCAGTTGGCAATACTTTTGCCAATATAGTTTATCTGCTATAGGTAGCTAGTACAGTGGGTAAAGAAAAGAATCATCCCCTTTAAATAATCACATTTTGCAGCCTGAAATGAAGATGGACACAGTTTTTGTTTTCATCAGCTGTATTTACTCAGTACAATTTAGAACATCCAAATGAAAGATATAACACCAACATGTCAGAAAAAAATATTTTAAAAAATCAAAAGCGGAGTTACTGATTTGGAAAAAGGATCACCCCCCCCCCCCCCTCCTAAAAATGACTTGTAAACTCAATCAGGTGTAGCTAATCACCTTCTCAATGGCACACAAAGCCATTTGACTTTCCAACTGTGATCAGCTGTGGTCATTTTGATTAGCTCAGTATGAAAAGGACTTCCCTGAAGCATTTCAGGCCCTGGTAGTGCAACTGAAGTGAACAATCAACTATCGGTGGCAAGGCACTGTCAAAAGATCTCCAGAACAAAGTTGTGGACAGGCAAAAGTCAGGAGATGGATACAAACAAATTTCAAAGGCTTTATCAATGTCTAGAAGCACAGTAAAGTCTATTATAAAGAAGTGGAAGGTATTTGGTACAACACAGACCCTCCCTGGATCAAGATGTCTCTCCAAACTGGATGAAAGAACCAGGTGGAAACTGGTCAGAGAGGCTACCAAGAGGCCTTCAGCAACTCTAAAGCAGTTTATGACAAAGAGTGGTCATTGTGTGCGTGTGATAACAAGATCACAAATTCTCCACAAATGTAGCTTGTATGGGAGGGTTGCAAGAAACAAAAAAAAAAAGCCACTCCTCAAGAAAGGCCATATGCAGCTACTACTGAGCTTTGTCAAAAAATGCACTCGGAAGATTCTAAGGCCACATGGAAACAGTCGTTCTGGTCAGATGAGACTAAAATTGAATTATTTGGCCTTAACACTAAACGATATGTCTTGCGGAAATCCAATACAGCTCACCATCCAAATAACACCATTCCTACAATAAAGCATGGAGGTTTTAATATCCTGTTATAGGGTTTTTCTCTGCAGCAGGGACTGGAGCACTTGTCAGGATAAAAGGAAAAATGGATGTGGCAAAACACCGCCACATTCTGAAGAAAAATCTGCTGATCTCTGCCAGAAAGTTGTCATTGGGAAGAAGGTTTACCTTCCAACATGACAATGACAAAAAACACACAGTAAAAATTACCACACCATGGTTGAAGGAGAAAAAGGAGAATGTCCTGAATTGGGCTAGTCAGAGCCCGGACTCGAACCCCACTAAAAATCTGTGGAATGACTTGAAGACTGTACTCCACAAACAGTCACCATCAAATTGAACTTCAGCAGTTCTGCAAAGAAAAGTGTGCAAATATTGCAAAGTCTAGATGTGCAAAATTAGTAGACATATGCCAACAGACGAAAGGCTGTAATTAAAGCAAAAGGTGGTTCAACAAAATATTTGACACAAGGGAGTGATCCTTTTTCCAATTCAGTGATTCTGTTTTTGATTTTTTTTTTACTGAGTGCAGCTTTCTTTCTTCATTTCAGGCTGTGGAGCAACAAAATGTGCTTATTTTAAAAGGGGGGAGGGGGGGGGTGATTCTTTTCTATAGCCGCTGTATGTACTGGCATGCATGTATTTGAAGATAGACACATGTGAATAGTCTAGGCTGGTGTATGAAATAACTGGACACTAAAATTTAAAAGGCCAAGTCAGTATTCTTGAATATGGTATTAAAACTGCTATCTTATTGTTTAAAAAAAAAACCCCAAAGGTTTGGTAAGCCAGAGATCAACTTCCGCAGGGTGACAAATATGCAAACGTTTAATCCCCTTAAATAAAACATTTTACCCCACCCCTCAATCCAACCTTGCCTTCTCCAAAATGTGCAGGTATGAAGGGAACACAGATGGCAACAACATAAAAGACAGACATAGAATCAACCTAACACTACAGCACACATTAAAACACAGAGAACTGCAGCTCCAAAAAGCATTGTAGTCAGTGGAGACATCAAAACAACAGGTAGCACACCAACTGCAGCTGGGTGCACATTGGAGAGCAGGTAGGATGCCTCATGGTATTACATGTTCATCTCCATGCATTCCACAACAGGAAATTTTCTATATATATATATATATATATATATATATAAAAAACAGTATGTTCTGTCATGGGAATTTGTTTCCAAGTCCAACAAAGTAAGGTTTATAATACTTTTCCCACAAATAATGCATAAAACAAACACAAGAAATACTGTAAAGAAAGGATGTTTACTCTTACAGTACCTTGAAAGGTACAGTACCTTAGATTGTACACCCCTTGAGGGTTAGGGACTGATGTGAATGTACAATATATATGTAAAGCTCTGCGTAAATTGACGGCGCTATATAAGTACCTGAAATAAATAAATAAAATACAAAAGCAGACATACAGGGGCTGGCATGGAGTGACCAGACAAAACCACTGCTTTTATGCTTGCTTCCAGACATCCTAGACTTGAAATCAACACTGTACACTATTGTACTATACAGTAAAGTACACGGCAGAACAACCTGGCATATGAATGCATGTTTGCAACTCGAAGACTTAATATAGAGAGAGAGAGAGAGAGAGAGAGAGAGAGAGAGAGAGAGAGAGAGAGAGAGAGGAGAAGAGGGAGAGAGAGAGAGACAGACACACTCGTATACATACATTCACACACAGTTTATTGAATATACATATATACACAATCTCACACAGTATAGGTTCAGAAAAGGTTGGCTGCAGCAGTGTCATTGAGATAACATTGCCACAGATTGCTAAAACTAATATACGGGCAATGTTTGAAGGAAATCTATTTATAGCACTGTTGGCGGTTCAGTATTATTGATCCTTTGTGTTTGTATAATAGGAAAATAATAAACAATTACTTTGGAATGGTAGAATAAGTAATCATTTTTTTTTATATCTGATATTGCAAACCTCCCCAAACATAAAGGTGATGATCTGCATAAAATCAATTTGTTATGGTACAGTGCTCCTATTTATTACAGTAAGAATCCTTTATTCAAAACAGGAAAAGTCAAATTGTCCCATCAATAAGCTGTTTAACATTGCCTCTAATTTCTAAATTAGATTTACAATTATGCATAGGAACCCATTTATTTAGCAGCAGCGAGGTATTTCATTTATTAAAATAATAAAAATATTGTAAGTAAATACATTTTATATATATATACATATATATATATATATATATACACACACACACACATATATATATATATATATACACACACACACACACATATATATATATATACACACACACACAGAGTATACTGTATGTACACCGATCAGCCATAACTTTATGGACACCAACCTAATATTGACTAGGTCACCCTTCTGCCGCCAAAGCAGGCCTGACCCATTGAGGCATGGACTCCACTAGACCTCTGAAGGTATGCTGAGATATCTGGCACCAAGCCATCAGTAGCAGATCTTTTAAGGTTTGCGAGGTGGGGCCTCCGTAGATTGGACTTGTTTTTCCAGCACAACTCACAGATGCTAAACTGGATTGAGAACTGGAGAATTTTAAGACCAAGTCAACACCTCAAACTTGTTGTGGTTGTTAAAACATTCTCAAACTACTTTTTGCAGTGTGGCAGGGAGTATTATTCTGATGAAAGAGGCCACTGCCACCAGGGAATACAGTTTCCATGAAGGGGTGTACTTAGTCAGCAACAATGTTCAGGTAGGTGATACGTGTCAAGTAACATTCACATAAAAGGCATGACCCAAGGTCCATCCAGCAGAATACTGTCCAAAGCATCACAATGCCTCTGCTAGCTTGCCTTTTTCCCCTACTGTATCCTGGTGTAATCTCTTCCCTAGGTAAGTGATGCACATGTTGCCTCTGCTAGCTTGTCTTTTTCTCCTACTGTATCCTGGTGTATTCTCTTCCCTAGGTAAGAAATGCGCATGTTGCCTCTGCTAGCTTGACTTTTTCCCCTACTGTATCCTGGTGTATTCTCTTCCCTAGGTAAGTGATGCACATGTACCTGGCCATCTACGTGACATAAAACAAAACATGATTTCAAAACATCAGGCCAGGACACCTTCTTCCATTGCTCTGTGGTCTAGTTCTGATGCTCACATGCCCATTGTAGGCACTTCTGGCTGTGGACACAGGTCAGCATGGGCACTCTGACAAGTCTGCAGCTACCTAGCCCCATACACCACAAACTGCGATGCCCATTTTTTCTGCTTTCAACACATCAACTTCAGGGGCAACATGTTTATTTGCTGCCTAATATACTGTATCCCACTGACTGTCAGATACCAATGTAACAAGATAATCAATGTTATTCACTTAACCTATTAGTGGTCATAACGTTATGGTTGATGTGTGCACAGACACACACACACACCAAAAATGTAAATGTATTTTATTGGGATTTTATGCGATAGACCAACACAAAGTGGCACATAATTGTGAAGTGGAAGGAAAATGGTAAATGGTTTTCAAAATGTTTTACAAATAAATATCTGAAAAGTGTGGCATGCATTTGTATTCAGCCCCCGAGTCAATACTTTGTAGAACCACCTTTCGCTGCAATTACAGCTGCAAGTCTTTTGGGTATGTCTCTACCACCTTTGCATATCTAGAGAGGGACATTTTTGCCCATTCTTCTTTGCAGAATAGCTCAAGCTCTGTCAGATTGGATGGAGAGCGTCCGTGAACAGCAATCTTCAAGTCTTGCCACACATTCTCAAGTGGAATTAGGTCTGAACTTTGACTGGGCCATTCTAACACATGAATATGCTTTGATCGAAACCATTCCATTGTAGCTCTGGCTGTATGTTTAGGGTTGTTGTCCTGCTGGAAGGTGAACCTCTGCCCCAGTCTCAAGTCTTTTTCAGACTAACAGGTTTTCTTCTAAGATTGCCCATTATTTGGATCCACCCATCTTGCCATCAACTCTGACCAGCTACCCTGTCTCTGCTGAAGAAAAGCATACCCACAACATGATGCTGCTACCACCACCACCATGTTTCACAGTGGGGATGGTGTGTTCAGGATGATGTGCAGTGTGTTAGTTTTCCACCACGCAGAGTGTTTTTCTTTCAGGCCAAAAAGTTAAATTTTGGTCTCATCTGATCAGAGCACCTTCTTCCACATGTTTACTGTGTCCCCCCACATGGCTTCTCACAAACTGCAAATGGGACTTCTTATGACTTTCTTTCAACAACGGCTTGCCACTCACTATTCCATAAAGGCGAGATTTGTGGAGTGCACGACTAATAGTTGCCCTGTGGACAGATTCTCCCACCTGAGCTGTGGATCTCTGCAGCTCCTCCAGAGTTACCATGGGTCTCTTGGCTGCTTCTTTGATTAATGCTCTGCTAGCCTGGCCTGTCAGTTTAGGTGGACAATCATATCTTGGTAGGTTTACAGTTGTGCCTTACACTTTCCATTTTCAGATGATGGATTGAACAGTGCTCTGTGAGACATTCAAAGCTGGGGATATTTTTTAATACCCTAACCCTGCTTTAAACTTCTCCACAACTTTATCCCTGACCTGTCTGGTGTGTTCATTGGCCTTCATGATGCCGTTTAATAATGTTCTCTAACAAACCTCTGAGGGCTTCACAGAACAGCTGTATTTATACTGAGATTAAATTACACACAGGTGGACCCTATTTACCAATGAGGTGACTTCTGAATGCAATGGTTCCACTAGATTTTAGTTAGGGGTATCAGAGTAAAGGGGGCTGAATACAAATGCATGCCACACTTTTCAGATATTTGTAAAAATTTGGAAAGCCATTAATCATTTACCTTCCACTTCACAAATATATATATATATATATATATATATATATATATATATATATATACACATACATACATATACACACACACACACACATATATACACATACATACATATACACACACACACACAAATAGTATATCACCCTCACTTTTTCCCTCTACTTATTACTGCACTCACCAACTCCTGCTAATTTTACACCCACATGGTAATAAAACCTCCAGGACACTGGGTCATGTTCCTTCATGTAAATTGCACTCACATATTACCTCCCTCACCTTTCTGCTCCTCCTAAACTCTGGAGATATATCCCAAACCCTGGGCCTCCATCATTTAACTATGCCCAATTCTCCCATCACCCTGCACCCTCTGGCAGCAGCCGTAATCCACACAATTTAGTATCCATTCCTCCTCTTCTCCAAACCAGCCCCCCCTTCTCTTGAGCCCTTTAAAATGCCAGCGCTGTGACAAACTCACCATGACCTCTTTTAACACCAACTCCTTTAATCCACTTGCCGCAACGAAACCTGGCTTCATGAAGCTGACACTGCTTCTCCTGCTTCCCTCTTTCCCATCTTTCTCTCGACTCACTCCCCCAGATTCAATGGACGGAAGGGAGGTGGAGTGGGAATCCGTCTAGCCCCACGTAACACCTTTCAGATACTTCACTCACCTCCCTTCTCTGTCACTCTGCTCATTTGAGGCATATTGTATTCCTGGTTTTCATCCTATCTAACTCACCACACCTTCAGCGTCACCTAAAATTTTATTTCTTCCTCTTCCCTTCTCCGTCAGGGTCCCCCAAGGTTCTTTTCTTGGACCTCTCATATTCTCGATCTATACCTCCTCACTGGGTCAGTTGATAGCCTCCCATGGCTTCCAATACCATTTCTACACCGATGACACCAAAATCTATCCTCAGCTCACACCATCAGTACCCACACACATTTCTAAATTTCTGAAAGACATATCAGTCTGGATGTCACACCACTTCCTCAAACTTAATAGATCAAAAACCAAGCTCATAGTTCCTCCACCCCGAGCATCTTCCCCTGACTTGTCGGTCAAGATCGATGGTGCTATTATCAACCCATCCCTGCATGCCAAGGCATTAGGCGTTATCCTGGACTCTGAGCTATCCTTTCAGCCCCACATCTAACCACTGTCTAAAGCTTGCCACCTCAACCTACACAGAATCTCCAAAATACACCCCTTCATAACCAATGACACCACAAAGTTTCTAATTCACTCCCTGGTCATCTCTTGCCTCAACTACTGCAACACACTCCTCATTGAATTACCTTTACATAGGGTATCCCCTCTTTAGTCCATCATAAATGCTGCTGCCAGACTCATCCAACCATTCAGTGTCTGCTACTCTTCTCTGCCAATCCCTTCACTGGCTTATGCATACCTAATGAATTAAATTCAAGATACTAATAACTTATAACGCTATTGATAACTCTGTCCCCCAGTTACATCACTAACCTAGTCTCAAAATACCACATATTGGTTCTCTTTATTCCTCCAAAGACCACCTGCTTTCTAGCTCCCATGTCACGTCCTCCCATGCTCTCCTCCAGGATTGCTCCTGAGGCTCTACCATCCTATGGAACTCCCTACCCCAATATGTTCAACTATCTCCTACTTTGTTCACTTTTAGATGATCCCTGAAAACCCCATCCTGCCGCCTCCTAACATTTGTGTTTTTATTTTCTCTATCAGCCCATCCCCCACAGTTATTACCTTTTGTATCTCTTGACCCTCCCTCTTAGATTGTAAGCGCTAATGAGCAGGGCTCTCTGATTCCTCCTTTATTGAATTATATTGTAAGTGTATTATCTACCCTCACACTTAAAAGCGCTGCACAAACTGTTGGTGCTATATAAACAATAATCATGTATAATTACACTAATATTTTTTTTTTTTCAAAATGTTTTGCCATATCCATGGAGCTCATGACTATGCTGACTGGTCAAATAGAAGTTTTGAAGCAGTTTATGTTCAGTTTTGGTCATGCAAAATGCTTGTATATAGTTATTAAAAAAATTATGAATACTTTTTTTTTTTTATAAGCAATCACATGACCTCTATTCTAAGCTGCAGAAGGGGCTTAGAGAGCAGAGGGGTGTGTAAGCAGGAAGCAGAGAAACATCAGTATAGTGATCTGTAAAAAGATGTGCAGGGGAGTGTCAGCACAAGTCTGGACATTGGAGTACAGACAGGCTGTGTCCCCAATAAAATGCACAAAAGAAAGCTGATCACACTGGGGTGGATGTGCTTCAATGCCTAGTGAGGTCAGCTTGAAATAGGAAAGCAGGGGGACTGGTAGGATCACAAAATATTTTACACAAAAAAAGCAATGCAAAGAGAAAAGGATTATTTTTCAAGTAAGTACATGGTACAATAGACACATCAAAAATATGAAATGTTGGCACTTTATAACATCGCAAATATACACTTTATCCCAAGCTTCCCATCAGCTGTTGTATTGACAATAATGGGACCTTCTGGACTATACCATGAGAACAGGAACTGGGATTGTACTAGTGTTCTGGTGTGACTGCTTGCATCTGTGCTATTAAAGTAGAAATAAAGGCAAAATGTGTGTCTCGGTGAGGGGACTTTCCTTTAATTCCTGTACAATAGTCAAAATAGGATGTGAGAATAAATCTCTCTAAAGTGAGGGGGATCGGTTGTCGCCAGGGGAACTAGAACTAGTGTTACCATTGGAAGATTTCCCCCTATTCCTGTCCTGGTGACAATCCAAAATTTGGGATTTTCCTTCACTTTCACTCTTGGTGATAATAAATAGGAGATATACAGGGGGTGAACAGGGGCACAGATAGGAGGAACAGACCACAATTAACCCCTGAAAAGTGTCTAATCCATCCTTGCTCTATCCAACACATAAAAAGCATGTTTTGGCTTTAGTTGTACACCGTAAGCCACTAAACTGCTCAGGAGCACTGATTCTAATGAATATCAGCAATGTTCCACATATCAGCAGTTCAGATTGAACATATTCAACAGAATACACCACCCATGCCACCTGTCAGTTACACTGCTCAGGTGATTCACCTAAACAGTATTGAAAAAACCTCAGTACTAGGTGTACAGTACTAAAATAACATTATGATCAAATCACTACGTGCAAACATTGGATCTATTATCCAGAAAATACAACTACTCAAAGTCTGGAAATTAGTAAATGCATAAAGTATTTTGTGCCACACTTTCAAAGGTCAATATACTCAAATGCATGCTATAGTGTGAATGCACACCTATCACCAGTCTATATATAATATATAGTGGATATAAAAAGTCTACACACCACTGTTAAAATGTCAGGTTTCTGCAATATAAAAAAAATGAGACAAAGATAATAATAATAATTCAAAATAATTTCAAACTTTTTCCACCTTTAATGGGCCTTATAAACTGTACAACTCAATTGAAAGACAAACTGAAACCTTTGGGGGGGGGGGGGGAGTTGACATAAAAAACTAAAAATAATGTGGTTGCAAAAGTGTGCACACCCTCTTATAACTGGGGATGTAGTGGTGTTCAGAATTAAGCAATCACATTCAAAATCATGTTAAATAGGAGTCAGTACGCACCTGCCATAATTTAAAGTGCCTCTGATTAACCCTAAATAAAGTTCAGCTGTTTTAGTAGGCCTTTCCTGACATTTTCTTAGTCGCATCCTACAGCAAAAGCCCTGGTCCTCAGAGAGCTTCCAAAGCATCAGAGAGATCTCATTGTTAAAAAGTATCAGTCAGGAGAAGGGTACAAAAGAATTTCCAAGGCATTAGATATACCATGGAACACAGTGAAGACAGTCATCATCAAGTGGAGCAAATATGGCGCAACAGTGACATTACCAAGAACTGGACGTCCCTCCAAACTTGATGAAAAGACAAGAAAACTGGCCTGCGAGGCTGCAGGGAGGCCTACAGCAACATTAAAGGAGTTCCAGGAATATCTGGCAAGTACTGGCTGTGTGGGACATGTGACAACAATCTCCCGTATTCTTCATATATCTGGGCTATGGGGTAGAGTGGCAAGACGAAAGCCTTTTCTTATGAAGAAAAACATCCAAGCCCGGCTACATTTTTCAAAAACACATCTGAAGTCTGCCAAAAGCATGTGGGGAAAATGTGTTATGGTCTGATGAAGCCAAGGTTGACCTTTTTGGCCATAAATTCCAAAAGATATGTTTGGCGCAAAAACAACACTGCAAATCACCAAAAGAACACCATACCCATAGTGAAGCATGGTGGTGGCAGCATCATGCTTTGGGGCTGTTTTTATTCAGCTGGAACTGGGGCCTTAGTCAAGGTAGAGGGAAGTATTAACAGTTCCAAATACAAGTCAATATTGGCACAAAACCTTCAGGCTGCTGCTAGAAAGCTGAACATGAAGAAGAACGTCATCTTTCAGCATGACAACAACCCAAAGCATACAATCCAAATCAACAAAATGGCTTCACTAGAAGATGATTAGCTTTGGAATGGCACAACCAGAGCCCAGACCTGAATCCCATCGAAAATCTGTGGGGTGATCTGAAGAGGGCTGTGCACAGGAAGGAGATGCCCTCGCAATCTGACAGATTTGGAGTGCTTTTGCAAGGAACAGTGGGCAAATATTGCCCAGTCAAGATGTGCCATGCTGATAGACTCATACCCAAAAAGACTTAGTGCTGGAATCAAAATCAAAAGGTGCTTCAAAAACATATTAGTTTAAGAGTGTGCACACTTATGCAACCATATTATTTTAGTTTTTTATTTTTACTTCCCTCCACCTAAAAGATTTCAGTTTGTCATTCAACAGTTGTACAGTTTATAGGTTACATTAAAGGTGGAAAAATTTCTGAAATTATTTATCTTTGTCTCAATTTTCTTTCATCACAGAAACCTGACATTTTAACAGGGGTGTGTAGACTTTTTATATCCACTGTATGTACAGTGGTCTAGGGGGTGGGTTACTGGTAGAGAATAGCCTGTTTTATTGATCTAAGCATTCAAAGTGAGAAAACTGGCATTACATTAAAATCGCAAAGACATCGACATGGGATACAAATCTGTAGAAGCAAAGTAACACACTATAGTATGATTGCAAGATTTGGGTAACTATAAATACAGTAAATAAACACTGCAATCAGGAAAACCAATTGCTTTTTTCCCTTCATTAGCATATGGAGCAGAACTGTACACACGTGTTTATTTACAGTAAAGTAACGTACCACAACTGGAAGCTGGCAGTCTGAGTGGAATCACAAAAGTCAATACCCATTGAGACAGTAATGGATCCCTCTGGCTCCAGAGAATCTGCAAAATAAAATGTTTTCCCCAGGTAAAAAGAAAATCAAATAACAAACACCAGTCAGCATGCACATGCAATAAAAATGCTTGGCTTATCACATTACTGGCTGGGGAAGCCGCTACACATGAGACCTTTCTCTGTAAGGAAAAAACAAGCATAAATAGGTGTTTCCATTTGGCAAGCAATGGTCCCTGTTTTTGCTAACAAGATCTGTTTGTCTCAGTAAAATTGGATTGTGGCTAATGTTAGATTTGTTTCTTTTTAAAGGGATACAAATACTGCAGTTATGGATCAAGCACAATCCTCCTATTCAAATAGGAAATAAAGAGGACCAATGACATGAATGTTTTTACTAAATCTGGAATATCTCTCTTGGATTCCTCATTACATTTTGAATAGGTTGACACAAAGATGCCATACGTCAGATAATGTCCCAGGTTTCATGCATCCTAGGATCTAAATTAGTCACTAAAGCCAGGACCCTGCATTCACTATATTTGGTCCCCCACAGTGCACAGAAAATGGAAATTCAATTCTTTTAGTAAGTATAAACTGCTAAATACCTTTTTTCCCTTTGTAGTTAGAGCAGTCTTGTGACTTCTATCAATGTACAGCAGAGCACTGGTTAAAGCTTCTAGAAGGAGCTTTCATTCCTCCCTGATTGTCCTATGTGGCTGCATAACCCCTGACCCTCTGTCTATGCCAATTGGCCCTGTGCTGATTACATGCACTTTCCCAAAGAGGAAAAAAATTCTATAGCAATACACACCAAACTGAGCATGTGCAGTTGGCCCCCAAGGCTCTGTTCCATCAGCAGATGGACTGGGGACAGTAAAAGAAGGGGAGAATCAGAGAAGACAGGATCAACCATCCTTTTTACACAGTGTAGAGGATTAACCCCTTAGGTTCCACAGTGAGTATGTCAAGCATGCATATACAGACTGTTTTTACTGTTGTGGGTTTAGTAACACTTTAACTATAACCTATTATGGTTTACCATACATACAGTACAATAAAAACAGACCTATTCATTCCCATGAATTAAGGCTACCTACACTAATGCCAATATTTGCAGCTTGGCTGCACCATAAAATGACTGGCCAAAAGAAGGATTAAAGAGACTGTCCTCTCCCGCAAAAGAACTAAGATTCTAATACGAAGAGAAAGCATGTGTTCAGAGTCTCTATTTTTTGTTTGTCTCACCAGTTTTGTCAGTTAAATTCCACCTATCATGCTAGCAACTGCTCAAAAAAGTAATGTCTCCCACAAAAAAAAAAAAAAAAAGTTAATTAGATAATCAGTCAATATGAAAAATATAACATACTATCTTCTAAAAAAGAAAAAAAAAAAAAGTTATAATTAATCCCCTATATCAATCTATAAGGAGTGTTGCAATGTAAAAAGGTGTGTCAGAATATTATTTCACAGACCATTTTTGCAGTTGTTTTCCATTCTTGAAACAGACTTTGAACAAAACAACGCATACTGGAAAAACCTAGGTCTCTTGGGGAAAGGTTTCCCCAATGGTCTGTGTCAAGTGGCCAAAAGGATGAAATGTCGATCACACGATCTCTGCTGAAAGGGAGCTTGGGGAAGCGATAGTGAGACAATGTCTATCTGCCAGCATCTGTTCCTGAGCTCTAATGCAGGCCATAGACGGGCCGTTTATCGGCCAAATTGTCGGCCAATAAACAAAAAATCGATCGGTGCTGTTGCCGATGCTGCCACCAATTTTCCAGCATGACCGATAAAAATAAATGAGAAGATCCGCGAAAAACTGCCGACGGGCTGGCCCCACTAAAGACATGAATATTGGCCGATTTTTCGTACGGACGAAAATTTGGCCGATAAACGACCCGTCTATGGCCTGCTTTAGAGCTCAGGAACAGATGCTGGCAGACAGACATTGTCTCATTATCGCTTCCCCAAGCTCCATCTCTTATCGGAGTCTTTCCCTTTTATGCAATTATCTGGGAAGGTGATTAGTATCTTTGTTTGATATTAGTTTGGTGTTTAAAGGCAAAATTCTCTTTCTACATAACTTGGCCCTCACACACAAGGGGTCCTAGTAATTAAAAATACACTGTGCCATTTGAAAAAAATATTGGGATACAACACGATGGCCACAGAGGCTCCTTCTTTGAGGACAAGTAAAGAGATCGTCAGTTTAGTTGTTATCAAAGGAGAAGACTCAGTGGCCATTTTGTTGTAGCCCAAGTCCTGGAAATAAGGTGGAAAATAGGAATTTAAACTTTGAGAGTATTTCAGCCCAGCTTTATGTGTGACAAAAAAGGCCTACAGGTATGACGTTTGCATTAAACACTATTTTTACAAAGAAAACTGTGTGTTTTAAACGACTGGGGCTTCTTTTCAGCATGGGCAAGTTTATGTAAAAGGTGAAATCTGCTTTTAAAGAGTTAAAAGACTAATGAAGGTTATAATGATCATTTAGCAAAAATATGACTTCCCTGTAAGAGCTGCTGTTTAAAAAAAAAAAAAAAAAAAAGAACCTCAGGCTGAGCCATTGGTCTATGAAGGTGACTTAACAGCAGGCAGAGAAATGCTTCACACCTAATGAACATACATGAAATTAACCAGGCTGCTGCTGTATGGGTACTGTATAGAATTTGCATATTCTTTAGTGCTCTGCAATACAAAGAAATGTCCACAATACCCGCTTATAAAAAGTATATCTTCACATTATTTTATATATAAAAGCTTTCAGTTACATTAAAATGACATCATGTTCAGTTAAATAACCAATGTGTAAAAAGAACAAGCAATTATAAACACAAACAGAAAACACTGCAGCTATGCTAAAATAAGGAAGTCCAATTCGTTTTTCATAAACTAGCAATCCAAGTTAAAAAAATGCCCAGCTGTAGTAAAAAAACCCAAAAAAACCCAAAACACTTTTGCTGCAATACTTACATTTGGTCTGACAATGTCTCCTGCAGAAAGTCCAATTGTGCACTATAAGGCACTCCTTTATCAGACTGTATGATGGTCAGTGGCATTCAACCCACTTTCTGTGAGCCCCCAGTAGGGGTGCATCAACATAACGGACTGAGCTCAGGGCACTACTGTACTGAATGTCGCTCACATGTGATTACAAAAGAACCATTCAATGCATGAGTAAGGAACAGCCACTGCTGAAAAGTAGGAAAGACCCATGACACCACTTGACTGGCCAAAACACCACTTGATTAAAAGGTATGTATCCCCACTCCAGTCGATCCTAAACTCAGCGGCTAGACTCATCTGCCTCCCCCCTCTGCCAATCCCTTCATTGGCTCCCAATTGCCCAACGCGCCAAATTCAAACTGCTAACTCTGACCTACAAAGCCATTCACAACGCCGCCCCGAACTACATAACTGACCTGATACCCAAATACTACCCTACCCGTGCCCTCCGCTCCTCACAGGACCTCCACTCTCTAGCTCCCTGGTCTCCTTCTCCCACGCCCGATTGCAGGACTTCTCTAGGACTTCCCCCATCCTCTGGAACGCCCTACCCCAATCCATCAGACTGTCACCTACCCTCCTCACCTTCAGGCGCACCCTGAAAACCCTCCTCTTTAGGGAAGCCAACCCCAACCTCACCTAACACCCGACCTCACCTAACAACTAACCTCCTCCACTCCTCCCACCACTCCATCCCCCACAGCCATCTCCTCCTGTACCACCTTCCCCTCCCTCCTAGATTGTAAGCTCGAAAGAGCAGGGCCTCGAACCCCTCGTGTATTGTATTGTTACTGTCTTGTTTCATGTTCTGTCCCCCTCGCTAATGTACAGCGCTGAGCAAACCCTTTGGTGCTATATAAATACTGTATAATAATAATACTTGGTCCCCAGACAACACCCAGCTACATTTAACAGCAAACAAACTGGCACCATTGCATCTAGGTTCTGTGAATCTGCTCCCTCTGTGAGATTACAGCAAGAGGAATGACTCGATATCAGAGGAAGGCAATCAGGATGTTCAGCAGTAAGACCTTGTCGCTTGAGTCAACAAAAGCAACAGATGCCCAAAGACATAAGATGACTTTCTAAGAAGAACTGGCACACAAACATATCCACAAGTGTTATGTTTATATAGTGTGAAAAAACTGGCACCCACCTAATCTCAGAAGAACACTAACTGTAATAGTGAAACCCAAATGATCAATTCTTTGCCAAGATTAAGGAGACAAGAGTGTATGACCTGGTTGTAGTGCCATAAACAAGCAAATTGACATATAGAGGTTAAAGGGTTGGTTCACTTTCACCAAAAAACTGCCTAAGCAGGTAAGGGGGGTCTGTAGATAAAAAAAAAATTGTGCAGCTTTGACCAAAATTGAATAATGCCCTTGCTATAAATGTAGGCCATTTACATACCTCAAAGTCTAACCTGAAAACTCCCAGGACGTTGCTAGGATGTTGCTAAGTGAGGCCCAGCTATTACTGTTCACCTTCACCATCACAGGAGTGAACTCCTCCTCTCATTCAAACCTCCTTACATGTGCTTTCTCTCCCTGATGCATTAGCTCTGACCTCAGAGCTTGACAGCTCACCCCTGTGATGGTGGACGTTAACAGCAATAGCTGGGCCTTGCTTAGCAACATCCAGGGAGCTTTCAGGTCAAGTTTCATGAGGTAATTCAACTGCCTACACCTAGAACAAGGACATTATTCAACTTTAGTCAGGGCTGCACAGTTTGCTTTAATTTACAGAAGCCCCTTACCTGCAAAGGCAGCATTTTGGTAAAAGGTGACCACCTGGCAGCACTAGGGTCGTCGGTACAAACCTCAACTACGGCACTACCTTCCTGGAGTTTGCATGCTCTTCCTGTGCCTGTGTGGGTTTTTTATAAGTACTCAGGTTTCCTCCCATATCTCAAAACCATGCTGGTAGGTTGACTGGCTGCTGTGTAAATTGGCCCTAATATGTGTATGTACGAATGTGAGGGACCTTAGATTGTAAACTCCTTGGAAGTCAGGGACTAATGTGCATGTACAATATACACTCACCAGACACTTTATTAAGAACACCGGTTTAATTGCTTGCTAACACATATAGCTAATCAGCCAATCACATGGCAGCAACTCAATGCATTTAGGCATGTAGACGTGGTGAAGACTACTTGCTGATGTTCTAACCAGGCATCAGAATGGGGAAGAAAGGTGATTTAAATGACTTTGAACATGGCATGGTTGTTGGTGCCAGACGGGCTGGTCTGAGTATTTCAAAAACTGCTGATCTACTGGGATTTTCACGTACAACCATCTCTAGGGAAATCAAGACAACTCAGACCAGGCAACGTTTTTCCAATCGTCTATTGTTAAATTTTGGTAAGCCTGTGCGAATTGTAACCTCTCTTTCCTGTTCTTAGCTAACAGGAGTGGCACCTGGTGTGGTCTTCTGCTGCTGTAGCCCATCTGCTTCAAGGTTTGATGTGTTGTGCATTCAGAGATGGTATTCTGTATACCTTGGTTGTAATGACTGGTTATTTGAGTTACAGTTGCCTTTCTATCATCTCGAACCAGTCTGCACATTCTCCTCTGACATCAACAAGGCATTTTCATCCACACAACTTCTGTTCACTGTATATTTTCTCTTTTCGGACCATTGTCTGTAAACCCTAGAGATGGTTGTACGTGAAAATCCCTGTAGATCAGCAGTTTTTGAAATACTCACACCAGCTTGTCTGGCACCAACAACCATGCCACCTTTGAAGTCACCTAAATCCCCTTTCTTCCACATTCTGATGCTTGGTTTGAACTTCAGCAAGTCGTCTTCACCTTGTCTAGATGCCTAAATGCATTGAGTTGCTGCCATGTGATTGGTTGATTAGCAATTTGTGTCACCAAGCAATTGAACAGGTGTACCTAATAAAGTGGCCGGTGAGTGTGTATGTATAGTGCTGCATAAATTGTTGGCCCTGTACTAAACAAAAGATTTGCTCAAAATCAGCTCTGTTCACCCGAAATTTCAAATCTTAATAAACTACACAAGTCACCCTAGCAATTAACTAATCCACCAATCAGATGTTTATTTAATTTTCTGTCATAGTCTAGAAAACTTTCAAGTGGAATCTGACTGCCATGGTAATTTCTTTCATTAGTAAAATTTCATGAATGCGCCTGCAAATCTCAGTGATAACATATATGTGTAGTATATCATTAAAAAGTGAAAAAAAAAAAAGCCACCTAGGGAAAACGCATTAAAATCAATTCTTTGTCCCCTACAGAGGTATAAGAGTTCATCCAATCAGGGAATCTTTCTCTGCCTCTGTGAATTACTTGCTTAACATAGTAATGGGCCATTAAAAGGACACTCAAATATACAACAGTGATAAGTCTAATTTGCCATGAACATATAAGGCGTTAATGGAACAATGGGCTTCATATTATCCTTTATATCTCTGCTGATAGGCAGAGAGATCTTTCACTTGTGACAGCAATATTTCTTGTGGGAAGAGTGATGTGTTGCAGTCTTTGGTGGATATTGCACAAGATGAATTACCGGCATGGTAATTTTCTTTTCTAAATTGGTACCCTAATAAAACGGGCACAGCTCTTTATAAGAGACCTGCCCTTTGAACACCACAATCATCTGCACTTCACTGCTATGACAGCCCAATCAAAGAACAGCAGTCAGACATGGTTAGCACTAATCAGCTCTTATTAGTAAAAACATATTAAAGGTTTATTTAGAATTACATGGTAATACTAGAAGACAGTAAAGCCATAAGGGTGCTAAAATGAAGTGGGCTTAAAGATATAAACTCATTGCTTTTTGGATTTGTGATGGGGTGAACATATATCTTTCGTTTGATGGTGGCAATGCTGTTAATCACATTGTTTTAGAGGAAGCATTTGGTTGCTTTTGGCCCCATTCATGACCTTAATAACTGTACTTTCCTATTGATTCCTATGTCCATTGCTCTAGAAGCAAGTGCCCATATCCTGCAGTGACAAGAGCGAACAACTTGCACACAGCTGGATAAAAGGCTCCGCAGTTTAGGCTGTATATCTATAAAATAGTTGTTTTTGATGAGCTGTTGGATACCAATGCACAAGTAATAATTTATGTAGATCCATTAATTATCAATTAAACGGAATATTTTGCAATAAAAATCCATTTCTATATACTTTCTATGGACTTACACTAGAACACAGTCTACTGCAACACGTGTTTTTATGCGTTAAGACGCAGTGTTACAGACTGCATTAGAAAGCCCATCATTTGAACCCACAAAAAATGGTGCATTCTGTATTTTTTTTTTTCCAGTACAGCGCACAGGACATAGTTCATTATGATGAATTACATTGCAGCACACATGCATTAAGGTGGTGAGTCATGGTGTCATTTACAATCAATAGCACAGTGGTGCACCAACAAATTTGATGTGTCCTACCACAATGCAAGTGGCATGTACGAGGTGGTATCAAAACGTTTCAAGACTGGTTTTGTAACATGCCAGCAGATGGCAGCCCAAGCCTGCTGCAGTCACAGGGAGCACTGACCTTCATAAGTCAGTGTGTCAAAAGACATCATCCTGTGTACATCCGGAACTGTGCAACTGATGCTATTCTGACCACATATCTTACTACGTCTGCTATTTCATCATGGACAGCAAGTTAGAACAAAGAACAAACATGAAATTCTGCGTGAAACTAGGCAAATGTGCCACAGAGAAGTTAGACATGATTTGGCAAGTTTACGGCGGTGCTGCAGTGAGTTGTTTGAGGGGTTTTGAGTGGCACACGCTTCAAGAGCAGAAGAACATTACTGGAAGACGAGAGATCAGGAACCTGCAACAAGCTCAACCACCTGAAAAATGTCGAAACTATTCAACAATGTGCATGATGATCACCAGAGCACAATCCACAACATTGCTGCCATTGTCAGTGTTTCATATGGAACAGTCTAGGCAATCCGCATCTGTGATTTGAACATGCGCTGTGTTGCTGCCACGTTCATCCCCAGACTACTGACCCAGGAGCAGAAGGAATGCCGCGTCGAAGTCTGCCAAGAATTCAGTCACTGTGCCGTGGATGACCAGTCCTTCATGCCAAGGATCATTACCAGTGGGTGTACAGGTTTCACGCAGAATCTCACATTTGCTCTTTGTGCTAACTTGCTGTCCAGGATGAAATGGCAGATGTGGTAATGCACATGGTCAGAATAGCACCAGTTGCACAGCTCTAGAAGTATACAGGACACACCGGCTTATGAAGGATGGTGCTCCCTGTGACTGTGCGTGCAGCTTTGTGCTGCTGTCTGCTGGCGTGCTACAAAACTAGTCTCGAAACGCTTTGATACAACCTCGTATGGGCATTACTAGTTATGGTCAAATATATCTTATTTTAATCAAGAATGAAGGCAACATTTTCAAGAAAAGAAGATGGTTGGCATTTACAAACAAGGAAGTCACATTCCAAACCCATACAGCACCCACCTGAAATACAAGTAGGAGCCGAAACAGCAATGGTAGGGTTTAGATATTCCATAGTGAAGGGCACAAGTTGAAAAGGTTTGAGTCAGATTGTTATGAGTATTTCATGATAGCTGTGGAAAAATATGAAACACTTCACAAATTTTCAGGTCATCTTTGCGCAGGGGCCATGCTAATCTTCACTTTATCTTTACAATTGTAATATATGCACTGCTAAAATGAGGAGGGACTAAAAGTTATAGTGGCTTTCTACAATACACGCACAACATAGATCAATTAAAAGCCAGCACTGTGAGGCTCTCTTATACTGCACATTCTAACAGATACAGGTAACAAGGTGGTAAGACCGACTTAGAAGGAAAAGCAAAGCATTTGGAGAACCAGCACATTTCAATGAGCAGGACGAAGGCACGTAAATATAGGAAGATACACAGTTGCAAGCTCTATATAGTGATGTCACTCTCTGGATACAAAACGAAGCAGGGAATTAAAAAAAATGCTGTCAGGTAAAACAGTTCACATACATACAATTCAATTGTATATTTAGCAGGAATTCCCTTAAAGCGGAGTTCCACTTACACTGTCAAAAAATAAGAGTCAGCAGCTACAAAAACTGACTTTTAAAAAACAGCCACTCACCTGTCCCACGATCCTGCGGTGTGTGTGTCCCGTAGCCCGTTTCACCAGCCATCTGGTGTTCTAGGCCCCGGCATCTTCCGTGTGGGCACTCGGCTGTGACAGCTTGCGGCTTTACAACCGGGTACCCACTGCGCATGCGTGAGTAGCGCTGCGCTTCCTGAATGGTCCCGTAGTCTTCTGGGACCTGTCACGTGTCCCAGAAGATTACGGGAAGGGAAAAAGGACAACTTCCGCTTCTGATCACCTAGGTGATCACAGCGGAAGTGGGAGCGGGTACCTATCAATTTCGGGTACCCACTCCCCACCCCCGCTCCCCAAAGGTGCCAATCCTTAATGGGGAGCGGGGGACCAGCCTTTAAAGTGGAACTTCCCCTTTTGGGTGGAGCTCCGCTTTAATTTGCAGGAATTTCCTCTCCCCTGTTTAGCTATGGGGGAGGAAGTGAATGTAAACCTCCGCATTGGGACACAGATGGCAAAAAAATCTGACAGGGGTTATAGCCCTCCCTTACTCTATCCAAAATGAAAAAAAAAAAAAAAAAGTTTTGCCTATAGTTCTACTTTAAAGTACTAAAATTTCATATAAACCCTAACATGATAATATAATTTCAAGAGTTATTTTTAACATTTTTAAATCTGCAGCTTTCACTAAAATAATACCTGGGGGGCCTGCCATAAAGGCCCTTTGCTCAGATGCTTTATATTCAAAAGGTGAGAACACTGTGAATTGAAGAGTGACAGCAGAAAAAAAAGACCTAAGTGGTCCATCAAGTTTGCCCCATTTTTGTTAACGTTTTTTTGCTTGAGTATAGATCTATGTTTACCCCAAACATGTTTGAATCCCCTCACTGTTGACTGGCACATCACATCTGCTGGAACGTCCAGGCATCAACTACTCAATCTGTAAAATAGTACTTTCTGAGACTAGTTTTAAACTTTCCTCCTGTTAGTCTGAGGTCATGTCCTCCTGTTATTAACCTTGGCTTCATATTAAACATACTGCCTGCCTGAACCAAATTCTCCTCAATACATTTTTTTTTTTTTTTTTTTTTTTTTAAAGGTAGTTAATTAGACACAGGGCTTTGGCAAAGTAAATGTCCTTCAGCCAGGGTTTACATCTACTGTATTTTAAAGTGACCCTGTCACTAAAGTGTAAAAACCAAAGTAAGCTTAGCCTGTATGTCTATGTTCCTGGCAATCCATGTCCTAAAAAAAAACACCACTGTGATGCTGATTCCTGGCCAATGTTGGTATCTGACACTTTGACACTTCAGGACAACTGGAACACTTTCTTCTGGCATTCATTGGCTTAAACTGGCCATACACATAATAAATTCAGTTTGATTCCTGCTGAAACTCATTCTGTGGGTGGCTATGCCTGCACTACCTGACTCAACAAATTTTTTAAACCAAGTTTTGTTGAAGGAGATGGGCAGAAAATTCTTGGCTAAACACCATCTGCATTCAAACATATGCAAACTCTGTTTGGTTGTCAGAATACAATAGCCAGCACTGTAGATGGGGAATCGAGTGATTTCTCTTGTTCAGCCTTGCAGGAAATCTTAATATGTATGGCCAGCTTTAGGAGTCTATGAGAGGAACCATAGCAGGCAATAGGGGAACAGGTATTGCATACATCTAGAAGTGGTGAATACCTGCAGTGGCTGGAGATCAGCAACACTGCAGAGTTGTAAAGTCCAACAGCCTTACTTTTAGTCTTGCACAACTTGTACTCGCTCAGAGTAGGGGGCTCAAACTTACTAGTTCCTGTGCTGTAATTGTTTACTCTGGTTTTATTTTAAGATTATTAAAAAACTTAATAAAACTTCAGCTTTAAGACACGGCATAGGTTGTTTGGACAGGTAAGTATTCAGCATCTTGTTTTAGAAACTGGGCTTACCTCTGTTTTTATACTTTAGTGACAGAGTCACTTTGACTACTGATAAAATTGCCACTGCTGGCTACAAAGCGGTAGAATAGCTAGCCGAACTTTTCTTACCTATTGGGTTGAATATGTGCATCTTCAAATCTGTCTTTCTTTCTTCTATGTGAATTTCTTCTATATTCTTGTCACTGGTGTTCTGAAATGTAACTTGTACCGAAACCATCTGAGCTCCAAATATACATGGCTGACGAGGAAAGTGGTAGTTAGCAGACAGACCTTTGCCACTCATCCGATGGAGAAGTTCATGTGTCTTTGTAGGAACAAAAGATGACATACAAACCTGTTCAGAAAGGGCAAAATGGAGGAAAAAAGAGTCATGCACCAAGTTAATAAGAGAAGGTGTCTGCAACATTACATCTATCTCATTAAAACTATATTTTGCAAGAAGCAGAGTGAAAAGAACTAAAAGTAGGATAGTATAATCACGGAGGATGAAACTTTAAAGCCTGCCTTAAGCTGAAACTTTTTTTTTTTTTATCCATTTGGTTTAGACTAGTAAAGCCATCTGCATCCTACTGGAAAGATTTTCCTTCAATTCCTGTCCTGTAAACACAACAGGACAAGAGAAGAGGTTTCTGCAAAGTAAGGAAATGCTCCCTTACACAGTGTTTATGGAAAAATGAGCACATGAATTGCTGCTCTGATAACAGCACACAGTTTTGGATTTCCCCCTTACTTTTAGTTCTGGTGACAATGGTCACAAAAACAAATGGAGAGTGAGAGTAAATCTCCCTAAGGAGGACCCACGGAGCAATAAAAACTTCACAAAATATCTACGCCTTCACCACTCCATCCAAAACTATGAAACTAATGTTGGTTTTAGATGAACCAATTAAACACAATGAACTACAAAGGCTACAGGCCTTAGGGCCTGGTCAGTGCACAATTTGGGCACGACCCCTTTTTATTATTTTTATAGATTCTTTAATTATTTATTTATTTTTTCTCACCCCACGTTTGTCACTTTTACTTATGTGTGTGTTTTTCTCACAGGATGGAGGGTGTGGGTCCTCGGGCCTGCCCTGAAGTCTAGGGGGAGGATGTGTGGCCTTTTGGTTCCTTCCTCCCCTGTCCCTGGGGGGTTTTCTCTTCGGGAGAGCCCCCCGACCAAGTACTGGATGTCCGGCTTCGGCTGGACATAAGGAAAGGTGGTCTACCAGGCCTTTTGGCCAGAAGGACCAAACGGGAACCTTGTCCCCGTCAGGAGCTTCGTGCCCCGGGGGATCAGGGTAGTGGTCCAACCCCTTCGGGGGTAGGACAAAGCACACCCCTAAGTGCACTTTTTGTGTGGTGTTTTTGCACTTGCACTTTTTTGTGAAACACTTACGGGTTTTTCGTTCTAGTTTGCACGTTTGCGGACTTAAAAAATAATTAAACACAATGAACTGTAATATGACTGCCAAAAATGGAAAAGTCGGAAAACATCTATCAATGGACAAAACAGAGGGTCAAGTTATCCTAAGAGATTGACAGATGGTAATTATGTGTGCATTATTCTATTGTATCAATCTGTCTGGTACAATAGTTGGTCTGTGTTGGTATTTCTATGTGCTTTCGAAGTGGCCTTGGTTCAGAGTCCTCAATGTCATAGCATTTTATCAAGAGCAGGACATTGCATTTTCAAAATTGAGAAAGGGATTTCAATTGTACAGCAGAGAAGGTGGGATGAATAGTCTCTGTGAAGAGTGGAGTGCATAAGGGAATAAACACTTTTTAAAAAAACCTTTTTAGCAGTTACAGCAACAGTTTTATTCCTTTTGGGATAAAGGTTTTAACTAAGTGAATTACAGCTGTCCATTGTAAGCACCTATGTCAGTGGTAAATTGTTTGTCTCAACCCTCTAACTGCTACATCTGCAGGACAGCTTAATCTGTTGAAAAACAGAATTACTGGCTGGATCACCAGATGAAAATAGAAGAAACAAATGCAGCCATCATATCTAAGAATTGGTAAATTGCAATATAACAAAATGTTTGCTTCTGGACTTAATACCACTTTAGAGCCCAGGCCCAACTTTGATTAAAATTTCACAATGCCTGTTGTGTTCCTGGCAAACTAAAGAAAATTCCCGCTTCTTACCTTAACCCCTTAGTGACTAAGGGTAAAACAAATCTTAATGCCTGAACACAATTTTGCAACTTTGACATGTGTTAGTAAAAGTGTACATATCATCACAACTAGCTTAAAAGAAATTTGCGAGCGCTCAAAGTGAAATAAAGCAGCCAAGCATCGAAAAGTAAACCAAAAAAACCTCGCAATCATATGAATATAAAGGATGCGGCGCTGTATCGCAATTATAATTATACTGAATCACAGTTATGGTTATATTGAAATATCCAAGGTATGTGTGATGATTGGTGACTACTAAGAAACCATAAATATCCTGTCACAAACAGAGTGACATGCAGTGCAAAACAGTCTTTGGTGACAATCCTTCAAAAAGTGCTTCTTCCACACGGTGATAGTGAAAAGATATAGCTGTGCACTCACCAGATGCACAGTTTAACTGCGCATTTAAAGATGAACTCTTTTCCAAATCCACCGACTGTTTCTAAAGGTCAGGTCAGGCCAGATATTCATTCCCCTGTTGTATAGCTGACAATCCACGGTCTCTCCCTTAGGTGGCTCTATAGGTGATAAGTGACTCACCAAGGGCCACAAGAAAAGGGAGACCAATAGCGTGATACCGTTTCAAAAAGTTTGGACTTTATTCCACACAGTATACAGATAAAAGGGAAAAAACACACACTGACCATGAGGTGAATTTAAAAGATGGCCACCGGGACCTCCATTGTGCCGGCGACAGAGAGATAGTGACGCTGTAGCTCCTTCTCTGACGCGTTTCGTGCTAGTCGCACATCATCAAAGGGGAAAGCTTCAGCGTCTGTTTCTGACAGCGTCCATTAAGTATCGTAAATGGCGCATGCGCAGTACGGATGCGCCATTTTTCATTAGAGATATGTCCCCGTATCAGGCGCCATTTTGTCAAAGACCAATCGCATCTCACATGCGCGGGCGCCATATTTAAGTTACAAGTGAGTGTCACTAAATCACCAGGGGAACTAAATGTAAATATACAAAAGAAGCGTCCCCAAATGCAAAAATTCTTTAATGAGGAGCACCCAGGACCGAATATATTGTAAACCCACTGATTTAAATTGGGTTTTACAAATACCGCCGCAGACCAACCACTGCGCATGTGCGGGATCCCATTATAAAAATACAAAGGTTATTATAGATAGTAGCTCCGCATAAACACATAAAAACCTCATTAATGGTAAACTGGATGATATTGGTGGCACCCACATTATTATGAAATCAAATTAATATAAATTAATACATAGTTTCAATACTATAAAAACGCATGTCAGAATAAATATCCATTCTTAAAACATGTCATATTATGCATAATAAAATACACAAATATTTAATATAAAATATGCTAATATGTCATAAAACATTTTTTATTCTCAAATAGTTATTAACCTAAAAATTATGTACTTATAAAAATCGCAATGACCAAAACGCATCCAAGCCCAATTAAAAAATATATATATATGTAAGCATTTTAAAGGTATATCAAGAATTGGGGATGAGTTATAAACGGCACAAAAAAGTGTAAAATTTAAGTATAGCATATAAATGAAGGAATAATAGTAAGGCTAAAAAACGGATTCAAAACATCAACTATTATCTATGAAACAGTTGATATCTATATCAACGTTCAATCCTCTAGGATACATAGATCCCATCTCAAATATCCACTTTGTCTCAAGCTGAGAGACCGCCTTTTTCTTATTAATACCTCTCCAGTGCTGGTGTACAACGTCTATGGCCGTGAATTTAAGGGATGTCGGATCTCTATTATGACAAAGTCTGTAATGTTTCGAAAGAGAATGCTCTTTGAATCCACGTTTAATATTGTACACGTGTTCCCGTAGGCGGTCCCTCAGCCTCCTTGTGGTACGGCCTATATACTGTTTAGAGCACGGGCATTGGAGTAAATATACCACATATTTAGTATTACATGTTATAAAACTTTTAATACTGTATAGTTTATTAGTGGAAGTGGAGACAAATTGATCAATTCTCCTCTTTCTATAATTGCTACAAGTACAGATAACACATTTGTTACACGGAAAAAAGCCCATTAGACTATTAAAAAACTGAATATTAGGAGGAGGGTTAACTACATTTGGAGCTATTTTATTCCTTAAAGGAATGGCTCTTCTAAATGTGATTTCCGGTTTACTCGGTAAAATTTTAGTAAGAGTGGAATCCGCCATAAGAATTTTCCAATTGTTCTTAATAATCTTTGTAACACTTTTATATTGAGATGAAAAAGTCGTGACAAAAGGACAAATCTTAGAAGGTTTTGGTTCTATATTATTATTAAGCATCTTGTCCCTGTCCATATTGGCAATCGATGTTAAAGTGCATAAGAGTGAGGATTCATCATAACCTTTTTCGATGAATCTCTCCTTTAGTATATCAGCTTGAGCAAAATATGTGTCCAGATCAGTGCAATTACGACGGATCCTTAAAAACTGGCCCTTAGGAATGTTAGAGAGCCATGCCGGATGGTGGCAGCTATTAACCGGAATATAACCATTGCGATCTGTTTCCTTAAAAAAGGATTTGGTGGTAATGGTTCCCTCGTAATTCATTAGTGTTAAATCTAAAAAATTAATATTCGCTGTGCTATACTCATATGTTAATGAGATATTTTGAGTGTTATTATTCAAAGTAGTAAAAAAATTAATAAGTGCCTGCTCGTCCCCTTTCCAAATCAATAAAATGTCATCGATATACCTTTTGTAAAAATACAATTCGGGCCAGTCACGAGAATAAATGATATCTTCCTCCCACCTGGCCATAAATAGATTGGCCAGGCTGGGAGCAAACTTTGCTCCCATTGCGACACCCGTGGTCTGTAGATAAAATTTACCGTCAAACCAAAAGTAATTTCTGGTCATTGCGAATTGTAAAAGATCCAAGATAAAAACTTTCTGTGAGGCAGGCATTTCACTATAATCATTCAAATAAAATTCAACTGCTTGTATACCATCATCATGCTTAATATTCGTATATAATGATGCTACATCCGCCGTTACTAAAAATGTGGAAGGCTCTACAGTTAGGTTCTTAATATCCTGAAGAACCTGCTTGGTGTCTCTAAGGTAGGACGGAGTTTTGATGACTAGAGGCTGTAAAAAATGGTCTATATATTGTCCTACCTTAGAACATAAAGAACCTAACCCACTAATGATCGGTCTCCCTGGAGGATGAATGGGATTTTTATGTATTTTAGGAAGTATATACATAATCGGCAGTCTCGGACAAGTGGGGCATAAAAAATCTTTCTCTTTCTTATTTAAGATGTGGTCATCATAACCTCGATTGATAAGAGATTTAAGCGATTTTTTATATTGTTTTAGAGGGTCCTTCTGTAGTAGATGGTAAGTATTCTTATCATTTAGTATATTATATACCTCTTGCATATAGTCATTTTTATTCAATATTACTACACCTCCCCCCTTGTCAGCTGGACGTATGACTAAATCCTTTTTCTTCAAAAGGGAATTAATAGCCATTCTTGTATAGTCATACTTATAGTTATCCTTAATTTTAATTGCAGCAAGATCCTTCAACACCATTTCCTTAAAGGTGTTGACATAGTTTTGAGACTGTGGGGGAGGGTTGTATAATGAGGCATTCCTTAAATTAGAATTATGTGCCCCCTTTGAATAATTACGCTCTATAGGATTATTCAAAAAATATTTTTTTTGAGAGATACCTGCCTCACAAACTTTTGCACATCGATATAAGTTTGAAATTTGTTGAGTTTGTTCTCAGGTGCGAATTTCAAACCTCTATCAAGTAAGTTCAATTCTTGGGGTAATAATGTGGTGTTACTCAAATTAAAAATCCCCTTTCCTTTTACATTTTCCGTTTTTTTGGGTTTATTAACCCTCTTACCTCCTCTCTTTCCTCTGGTTGGGTACTTCTTTTGCGTACCCTGCCCTCTTCTAAAAAATGAACCGGTGTATAGTTATCATCCCTCCATCCCGTATGATGGTAATTGGGATCATTTGGGGGAGGTTGTGTATAGTTAATATTTTCATATTGTTGGCCATAATTGGTATTCCCATATTGTTGGCCATAAGATCTATAACCAGGGTTCCTCCAATTGTTATTGGGTCCTTGTGGTGTCCTATCATTATTCTTTTGTTGGTAATACTGACCATTGGGTCTGTGATAATTAGTAGGATGATTCTGGTGTGGTCTATTTTGAAAATCACGTGAATGTTTTTTAGAACCCTTATGTTTTTTACCTCCATTCCCCTGTTTGGGGTACCATCCATAATCCCTATGCCCAATGTTGGCATCAGGTAGAGACTGGAGAGGCGTGTATCTATTATTAGTAGGTATATTATAACCTTGATTATTGTTTGGCCTCTTTGGTGTTCTATATTGACCCTGTTGTGGAAAAGATTGGTTGGTGTTATAAGGTCTGGGAGTTCTTGGAGGAATAGTGTTGCCATGTTGTAAATTGCTAGACATTTCCTCTTTTTTGATTTGCCATTTGAAAACATGGTTTTCTGAATAATCCTTGTGATCCCTTGCATATTTTTTGCATTTCTTAGTTTTTTGTTCCTTATCTAAGTTATCCATAAACGTTTTAAGTTTATTGGATTCAGTCTTGTACTCCTCCTTATCTTTGTATGGTAACAATTTTTCTCGTACTTTATTAATCTCTGTATCAAGATGGGTTAATTTTTTCTTTTTCCTTAAAATTAAAAATTTGAGTAGATCCAACCCAGTGGCATTAAAAAATTGATACCACTCTAAAATGCCATTGACATCGTCAGTCTCTGGGGACACTTCCCATCTGTGTGAGCGTGGGACCATCTGTTCCTTAATGTATCTTTCAAGGAAAGAGATGTCCCAAAGTGTCCTAATTTCTGCTGACGTTAGGTTATGTAAATGTAAAAATAGGCCCCTAAGGTCCTCTGTATCATGATCAATAACAAACACATCATCAGATATGATTTTTCTCATGGATCGAATCTCAAAAATATCCGCCATAGTAATGATAAAAATGACAAACAATAATGATAATTCAAGCTGCTCAACAATGTAAATGGTATAGATACAAAACAAGCTTAAAAGAAATTTGCGAGCGCTCAAAGTGAAATAAAGCAGCCAAGCATCGAAAAGTAAACCAAAAAAACCTCGCAATCATATGAATATAAAGGATGCGGCGCTGTATCGCAATTATAATTATACTGAATCACAGTTATGGTTATATTGAAATATCCAAGGTATGTGTGATGATTGGTGACTACTAAGAAACGCTCACTCAGATGGGAAGTGTCCCCAGAGACTGACGATGTCAATGGCATTTTAGAGTGGTATCAATTTTTTAATGCCACTGGGTTGGATCTACTCAAATTTTTAATTTTAAGGAAAAAGAAAAAATTAACCCATCTTGATACAGAGATTAATAAAGTACGAGAAAAATTGTTACCATACAAAGATAAGGAGGAGTACAAGACTGAATCCAATAAACTTAAAACGTTTATGGATAACTTAGATAAGGAACAAAAAACTAAGAAATGCAAAAAATATGCAAGGGATCACAAGGATTATTCAGAAAACCATGTTTTCAAATGGCAAATCAAAAAAGAGGAAATGTCTAGCAATTTACAACATGGCAACACTATTCCTCCAAGAACTCCCAGACCTTATAACACCAACCAATCTTTTCCACAACAGGGTCAATATAGAACACCAAAGAGGCCAAACAATAATCAAGGTTATAATATACCTACTAATAATAGATACACGCCTCTCCAGTCTCTACCTGATGCCAACATTGGGCATAGGGATTATGGATGGTACCCCAAACAGGGGAATGGAGGTAAAAAACATAAGGGTTCTAAAAAACACTCACGTGATTTTCAAAATAGACCACACCAGAATCATCCTACTAATTATCACAGACCCAATGGTCAGTATTACCAACAAAAGAATAATGATAGGATACCACAAGGACCCAATAACAATTGGAGGAACCCTGGTTATAGATCTTATGGCCAACAATATGGGAATACCAATTATGGCCAACAATATGAAAATATTAACTATACACAACCTCCCCCAAATGATCCCAATTACCATCATACGGGATGGAGGGATGATAACTATACACCGGTTCATTTTTTAGAAGAGGGCAGGGTACGCAAAAGAAGTACCCAACCAGAGGAAAGAGAGGAGGTAAGAGGGTTAATAAACCCAAAAAAACGGAAAATGTAAAAGGAAAGGGGATTTTTAATTTGAGTAACACCACATTATTACCCCAAGAATTGAACTTACTTGATAGAGGTTTGAAATTCGCACCTGAGAACAAACTCAACAAATTTCAAACTTATATCGATGTGCAAAAGTTTGTGAGGCAGGTATCTCTCAAAAAAAATATTTTTTGAATAATCCTATAGAGCGTAATTATTCAAAGGGGGCACATAATTCTAATTTAAGGAATGCCTCATTATACAACCCTCCCCCACAGTCTCAAAACTATGTCAACACCTTTAAGGAAATGGTGTTGAAGGATCTTGCTGCAATTAAAATTAAGGATAACTATAAGTATGACTATACAAGAATGGCTATTAATTCCCTTTTGAAGAAAAAGGATTTAGTCATACGTCCAGCTGACAAGGGGGGAGGTGTAGTAATATTGAATAAAAATGACTATATGCAAGAGGTATATAATATACTAAATGATAAGAATACTTACCATCTACTACAGAAGGACCCTCTAAAACAATATAAAAAATCGCTTAAATCTCTTATCAATCGAGGTTATGATGACCACATCTTAAATAAGAAAGAGAAAGATTTTTTATGCCCCACTTGTCCGAGACTGCCGATTATGTATATACTTCCTAAAATACATAAAAATCCCATTCATCCTCCAGGGAGACCGATCATTAGTGGGTTAGGTTCTTTATGTTCTAAGGTAGGACAATATATAGACCATTTTTTACAGCCTCTAGTCATCAAAACTCCGTCCTACCTTAGAGACACCAAGCAGGTTCTTCAGGATATTAAGAACCTAACTGTAGAGCCTTCCACATTTTTAGTAACGGCGGATGTAGCATCATTATATACGAATATTAAGCATGATGATGGTATACAAGCAGTTGAATTTTATTTGAATGATTATAGTGAAATGCCTGCCTCACAGAAAGTTTTTATCTTGGATCTTTTACAATTCGCAATGACCAGAAATTACTTTTGGTTTGACGGTAAATTTTATCTACAGACCACGGGTGTCGCAATGGGAGCAAAGTTTGCTCCCAGCCTGGCCAATCTATTTATGGCCAGGTGGGAGGAAGATATCATTTATTCTCGTGACTGGCCCGAATTGTATTTTTACAAAAGGTATATCGATGACATTTTATTGATTTGGAAAGGGGACGAGCAGGCACTTATTCATTTTTTTACTACTTTGAATAATAACACTCAAAATATCTCATTAACATATGAGTATAGCACAGCGAATATTAATTTTTTAGATTTAACACTAATGAATTACGAGGGAACCATTACCACCAAATCCTTTTTTAAGGAAACAGATCGCAATGGTTATATTCCGGTTAATAGCTGCCACCATCCGGCATGGCTCTCTAACATTCCTAAGGGCCAGTTTTTAAGGATCCGTCGTAATTGCACTGATCTGGACACATATTTTGCTCAAGCTGATATACTAAAGGAGAGATTCATCGAAAAAGGTTATGATGAATCCTCACTCTTATGCACTTTAACATCGATTGCCAATATGGACAGGGACAAGATGCTTAATAATAATATAGAACCAAAACCTTCTAAGATTTGCCCTTTTGTCACGACTTTTTCATCTCAATATAAAAGTGTTACAAAGATTATTAAGAACAATTGGAAAATTCTTATGGCGGATTCCACTCTTACTAAAATTTTACCGAGTAAACCGGAAATCACATTTAGAAGAGCCATTCCTTTAAGGAATAAAATAGCTCCAAATGTAGTTAACCCTCCTCCTAAGATTCAGTTTTTTAATAGTCTAATGGGCTTTTTTCCGTGTAACAAATGTGTTATCTGTACTTGTAGCAATTATAGAAAGAGGAGAATTGATCAATTTGTCTCCACTTCCACTAATAAACTATACAGTATTAAAAGTTTTATAACATGTAATACTAAATATGTGGTATATTTACTCCAATGCCCGTGCTCTAAACAGTATATAGGCCGTACCACAAGGAGGCTGAGGGACCGCCTACGGGAACACGTGTACAATATTAAACGTGGATTCAAAGAGCATTCTCTTTCGAAACATTACAGACTTTGTCATAATAGAGATCCGACATCCCTTAAATTCACGGCCATAGACGTTGTACACCAGCACTGGAGAGGTATTAATAAGAAAAAGGCGGTCTCTCAGCTTGAGACAAAGTGGATATTTGAGATGGGATCTATGTATCCTAGAGGATTGAACGTTGATATAGATATCAACTGTTTCATAGATAATAGTTGATGTTTTGAATCCGTTTTTTAGCCTTACTATTATTCCTTCATTTATATGCTATACTTAAATTTTACACTTTTTTGTGCCGTTTATAACTCATCCCCAATTCTTGATATACCTTTAAAATGCTTACATATATATATATTTTTTAATTGGGCTTGGATGCGTTTTGGTCATTGCGATTTTTATAAGTACATAATTTTTAGGTTAATAACTATTTGAGAATAAAAAATGTTTTATGACATATTAGCATATTTTATATTAAATATTTGTGTATTTTATTATGCATAATATGACATGTTTTAAGAATGGATATTTATTCTGACATGCGTTTTTATAGTATTGAAACTATGTATTAATTTATATTAATTTGATTTCATAATAATGTGGGTGCCACCAATATCATCCAGTTTACCATTAATGAGGTTTTTATGTGTTTATGCGGAGCTACTATCTATAATAACCTTTGTATTTTTATAATGGGATCCCGCACATGCGCAGTGGTTGGTCTGCGGCGGTATTTGTAAAACCCAATTTAAATCAGTGGGTTTACAATATATTCGGTCCTGGGTGCTCCTCATTAAAGAATTTTTGCATTTGGGGACGCTTCTTTTGTATATTTACATTTAGTTCCCCTGGTGATTTAGTGACACTCACTTGTAACTTAAATATGGCGCCCGCGCATGTGAGATGCGATTGGTCTTTGACAAAATGGCGCCTGATACGGGGACATATCTCTAATGAAAAATGGCGCATCCGTACTGCGCATGCGCCATTTACGATACTTAATGGACGCTGTCAGAAACAGACGCTGAAGCTTTCCCCTTTGATGATGTGCGACTAGCACGAAACGCGTCAGGGAAGGAGCTACAGCGTCACTATCTCTCTGTCGCCGGCACAATGGAGGTCCCGGTGGCCATCTTTTAAATTCACCTCATGGTCAGTGTGTGTTTTTTCCCTTTTATCTGTATACTGTGTGGAATAAAGTCCAAACTTTTTGAAACGGTATCACGCTATTGGTCTCCCTTTTCTTGTGGCCCTTGGTGAGTCACTTATCACCTATAGAGCCACCTAAGGGAGAGACCGTGGATTGTCAGCTATACAACAGGGGAATGAATATCTGGCCTGACCTGACCTTTAGAAACAGTCGGTGGATTTGGAAAAGAGTTCATCTTTAAATGCGCAGTTAAACTGTGCATCTGGTGAGTGCACAGCTATATCTTTTCACTATCACCGTGTGGAAGAAGCACTTTTTGAAGGATTGTCACCAAAGACTGTTTTGCACTGCATGTCACTCTGTTTGTGACAGGATATTTATGGTTTCTTAGTAGTCACCAATCATCACACATACCTTGGATATTTCAATATAACCATAACTGTGATTCAGTATAATTATAATTGCGATACAGCGCCGCATCCTTTATATTCATATCATCACAACTACTTTGTGCATCTAGATGGATTATAACGTTTTGTTTTTTTTAGGACAAATTGAGCTTTTTTTGGTGGTAAATGGTAATAGATACCTCCTGATGTTTTTAAGGTTAGTTGTATACTTCTTGCTACTACCGTAAGAACAACCCACATAAATTCTCCTGCTGCTGGTGATCGCAGTGATGCCACATATGTGTATATTATTTGATGTTTGCACTGATTTTAAGGCCCAGAAACAATAGTGCACATTTTGCTTTTTTTTTTTTAATTTTTTTTTTCTAATCCTACCTAAAACATGCTGACACTGCTAATAAAATTAAAAATGGTAAAAAAAAAATCCTGCCCAAAATTTAATGATCCTGATATTTGACCTACATCTACTTTTTTTTTTTTTACACGTTTGTTTACTTTCTCTCTTAACTAAGAGAGGAACAATGCATCTCTCTCCCATTCAGAGAGAGAGAGAAAAAAACATGGGGGCAGGCTGCACAGTGGCTGATTACTGTGATAGCCAATCAAACGCTATCACAATGAACAGCTGACCTGGAAACTGGAGTCCTGATCGTTAGTACGGTACCCAGGGCTCCCAGTGACAGATCGGTCTTTGTGCTGGGACCGCATTGTGTGGCATGCTCCCATCGCAGAAACAGATACGCATATATGCAGCTCTACGGAAAAAAGTCCAGTGAGGCTACATATATACGTATGGTCAGCGGTAATGGGGTTAAAACTCTCAAGTGACATGCATCCATCATCCCCCTGGTCTTTTATATCACAGTTCCCCCTTCATGTTAGTATCCCCCTTTGCCCTTAGCCCCCAAACCTTCAGAGCAGTGTCCTCAACCCCCCTTCCCTCATAGCAGTGTCCTCACCCCCTTCTCCCTACCTCCTATCCCTTTTACAGCAGTGTTTTCAGCCAAACTCATGGTAGTTCCTTACACAGGGCAGGTCTGGATGAAAGGCAGGAGATGCCCAACCTTTCTTGTGAACAAGCTGGTGATAAGCTGCTAGCATCCTAGCAACCAGTCACCGGCTTACAGCTCCTGCCCTCTGTACAGACCTGCCGCTTCTCCTGTCCTCTGACAGTGTGGTGGCTGCATGGTCACAAGCAGGAGAGGGACCTGCAGGAGCGGGACCTACAGAACAGTCAAGCAAGAGAGAGAAAAGACTCCTAAGTGGAGTGACTGTGGTGGTCTGGATTCGGATCGTAGTCCGCCATTTAGTGATGGTAGTGATTGACATACATTAAATACAGAACATCTTATTTTAAAAAAAGAAGGGCTGCTTTGCAAAGTTTGTAATTCCATCAGTACATAGGTGTAGACATATTTGAACATTACATACCCAGTTTCTGTCTTGTAATTTGCAGTGCTAAACAATGGTTGTGCATTACTGCTACTTCTCACAATGTAGGCCTATAAAGTCAGATGACAAATAATACACTCTGTACTGCCTGGCTGATATTGTATTTTAATAGCTGTTTAACCAGTAAGCACAATCGTTGGCATTTATTAAATCTCACAAAGACCACAAAACCCCCTTCAGAGAGTATTGCTCCGTTTTGCTTTTCAGAAGGATGGTGCCATCTCATTTAGGTTTTACCTAGGATCAGAATCTACAGCTGGACTGGCTGTGTGTACACATTTCTGTCAAAGATAAGCCCCCTCCTACAGCCTCTCACCTTGTGAATACTATACTTACTGCATGAGAGGAAACAGAGAAATGTTTCCACCTGTCTGCAGAAAACTGACATCATTTCTGATAAAGAATAAAGTCCCCTGCCTGGTGTCCAATGACTGCCTTTTTGATTACAAAAGGTACAGTTTTAAATAAAAAAAAAAATTATATATATACCCATATGCATACACACACACATACATACACACATATATAATATATACAGTGGGGATCAAAAGTTTGGGCACCCCAGCTAAAAATTTGTATTAATGTGCATAAAGAAGCCAAGGAAAGATGGAAAAATCTCCAAAAGGCATCAAATTACAGATTAGACATTCTTATAATATGTCAACAAAAGTTAGATTTTATTTCCATCATTTACACTTT
>NW_028318452.1:130000-135000 GCF_062004578.1 Staurois parvus | reverse complement strand
GTTTTTTTTTTTTTTTTAATTAGTTTAAACCACAACATTTTATTGAGATAAAGGTCAAAATTTGGCTTGGCTATTTGAAAATATGTAATTTGTTTTTGATGTATTCATCTGCTTTGGATCATTGTCATGTTATCTAACCTTTCACAAAATTAACTTCACAGTGGTTATAAACTAATCATGGATAACATGCACTGCCACCCTATACCTGGATGACCATGCACTGGACAACAATTACAGAAGTTTAGAATTCTTTAAGTGATCAATATCTGACTGACAACGATGGTAAGGTCAGCATAGGTTGTGGAACGCTGTCATTTTTAGTGGCTTTGGCTGCTACTCCTACAATAAAGGTATTTTATAGACAAATTTAAAGCCTATCTATCTATCTATGGTTGAAAAGTATAATCCTCTTAAAGACTGTAAACTTTGTGAAGATCCCCACACATTTACTTTCTTGAATTCTGTGACACGTTCATTATAACCAGTGAGTAGGCACTGCTGTGTCACACATTTTGACAGAGGTGAACTACAAAGGTGCTGAGGAGGAGGAGTTTCAGGAGGTGGAGTCAGTACAGGAATCACAGCAGGCAGGCAACAAGGTACCATGGGATATGTGATCCAGAGAAATCAAAAGTAAACAGAGAAGATGCAGCAAAGCATGTCGTGAATCCAGGAAGTTGTGAAAAGAGATGGCCAACAGACACGCAGAGCTCACGACATGAAAAGAGATTTTTCAAGCCCCCACTAGCCGGCAAACTGTGTCAGAGGAAGTCATCCTGTGGGAGTGTCTTGCCTATTTTTCCCCAATTCTTGAGACAATAGGGGCGTGAGGTGTCCAGATTTTCTATTTTTTTATCTACCTCCACTACCTACAGAATATCTGACCCAGAACAAGTACACAGGGCAGAAGATCAGACTTCACTGGCTGCAAAGATTCAGGGCAGCTGCCGAACCAGGATCATGAAGACAGACTCAAAAACCTACACTTTCAAAAATCAAGTCAGCAATGAAAAACTCCCATATTTCCTTACTAACAGGTTCTCAGGAAGAACAGCTACACCATGCGCAAGAAAACACCTTTCATACTGAGGAATAGATGGGCTGGCTGTTTGGCACCAAACTGTGTTTAGCAACCCCCAATAGCCGTGGTTCATTGTGCACCCCTATGCAGTTTACTGCCATTTGTTCATCTTTAAGGTCTTGGCCAAATCTTGCTTTTAAAGTTGAACTTTCTACATTTCGAATGTATAAATCAGCTTTGGATTGGTAGGGTAAAGGTTCCATTTCTTTCAGAATTTATTGCTGCCTGTACCACTTTAAGGAGAGGTCTCCTCATTTTCTGTCCTTTTTGACATTTTTTCAACATGAAAGAGGAAGAGGTCATCAGAAGATGGGGTGATGTGAAATCTCTAAAATAGGGAAACTGTCTTGGTGACAACTTTCAAAGATGGAATTTACTATCCTTGGGGAGGAGTTACTGTCTCCCCTTAAGAAGGGAGGTATAAAAGGCAGTAAAGAAGAAATCTACCTATTGAGAACAAAGGCAACAATTAAAAACCTGACAAAGAATTAACCTCCCTAGCGGTATGATTATTTCATATTTTTGGTGCTGAAAGCGGTACCATTATTTTGCATGGAAATATATAGTTTTTTTTATTGTAGGCTGTAATTTTTAGGAATAACTCACTGAAATCTATCTGAACAAGATTCTAAATCATACATTTAATTCAATAATATAATCAAACCAAAAACACTGAAATTTGAAATATAGCACCAAGTTCGCACATCACTGAGCAAAGTCGCAAAATTGTTTTCAGTGTCTGATGACGAATTTCTCCACGAATCATTATCACTCAATTCTGCAAGTGGTTCTTATTTACTATCGCTGTTCTCTAGCTGATCTAAACCCGCTTTTGACCTAAAGGGACACTTTTTGGACGCCATGGCAGAAAGAAAAATCAAAATGCAGACGGGGACAGGACAAAGCACTAGGGACAACATGTATGTGAAATGGGTTGAAACAGCAATGTTTTACTATGTAAAATTGTTTTGAAAAAAATGAAATTTTTTTAAAATTTTCAAATTTCCCGCCGCCGCCCGTACGTCCCGACGTCACAGGGACCGGAACACAGGAGGCGGATGCCGGCATCGGCCGGAGGAGATGGCCGGGGACGCTGCAGGGGACACATCATGGGAGCGAAGGACAAGGTAAGTGCTGCAGGGACTCCCTATGCAGCGCCGCATGGTAAGCCCGAGTGTAGCTCGGGGTTACCGCTTTTGGTACAGACATTTTACCCCAAGCTACACTCGGGAATACCGTTAGGGAGGTTAAACCCTTGTCCACTCCGTCTATAAAATGCCAATTATATAGCGTAGGTGCTTCATGACTAAAGTTTACCTACCCCAAAGAACAAAATCTAATATATTGCAACTTACTAGTTACTGGGGGGATAACTAGGTGAAAAAGGGAAGATTAAGCCTGAAAAAGAGAACTAATGTAACCATTACATCTGGTAGTTCTATTTTTCAGGCTTAATCTCTCCTTTTTCACCTGGTGATCCCCTCAGTAACAAACTTCCTATCCTAGGGTGACTCTCTGCACTGTATCTATGGACGAAGAGTGTCATTGCCCTAATTCAGGAAGTGTGCTAAGACTACAGATCTACCCTCTTCTTTTCTCTATTACACAGGGGCAAGGTGTTTGTAAGTAGTCAACAGAGAACTAAGAAGCGCTGATAACACTACTATTTTTGTACAGCCGTTGGACGCTCACCAGATTCCTGGCAGGATCAGTAGATATTTTTTATGTATTTGCAGTGGTTTCACAGAGACAAACCATGGGGGCAAGTGGATGTATTGAAGATATATACTGAATATGTGTGGATTATTTTTGCCTTGACAAATAGTTTAATAAAAAGAAGGCAGGTTAATATACTTCTCAAGTATACAAGGGAACATGGCACGCTACTTCAAATGACTCCAGTATTAATAAAAAAAGAAAGCTAGGTTGTGCTTTTAATATTTCGTCTGAGATCTTGGCCTCATTCCAAGCTAGGTTGGGTGATTTTTGCCTAATTCCCCATTTCCTTTGTTAGTGCTTGTGCCAGTCTTATTCGTAACCTTGATTGAACTGAAGCCCATGTCTTGAAAAAGTGACAAAAGAACAAGAAAGCTGATTGAAGGGGTCCATTATGTATCAACATATAGGAAGAGTGATTGATGAAACTCCCAGTCACCTTCACTGTGAGCAGCTGCACCTGTATCCTCTATGTCAAATGACCTGAAAATCCTGCTGACAGTCTCACATTCACCACAAGGATATACCGCTCAGTACTGTGCTTTAACATTATTTTAATTGCCTGCAAATTGTAGTCAGGGAATCAGTGTCATCTGATTAGAATATTTTTTTTTTCTTCTTCTTTGGGCTTTATAGACATTAGCAACTTAATCTTTACAAAGAAGACTGACAAATAATTAGGATTATTCATAAAGAAGAAAAAGTCCAGATTAATAAATAAGCTATGCATAGATGTATTTATATTTACAAGGTGAATCAAAATTCCAGGTGACTAGGGGGCCAACTGCTGACAAAATGAGTGAAAGCATTGAAATCTCTCTAGAGGCCTACTCAAGCTGTATTTTTAAGTTACTGATAGGGTCTCTAAGTTTAGCGATTTTGCCAAGTACACATTTTTGGACTACACAGTTAATTGACTCAGGGCCAACGTGAGGGGGCTACACCGACTAAAATCTGCTGTGTAGATTATTGACATTTATTGCATGATTAACAACATTTCCAGTGAAAGTTGACTGGCATATACTGTTAACAGAAGTATCATTCAACCTACCGTATCATTAACGTATTTCATGTACTTGCATTCTACTCTTTTCTATTTCTTCTCTTTCTTACATTAATATACTTTTCTGTATTGTACTTTTCAAAAGTGCCTTGTTTTTGCTGTAAATATTATTTGAGAATGTGCTGTTTTACAGTCTACTTTTATACAATAAAACCATTTGTAAACAAAAAAATCTGCTGTGTAGGGGCGTGAGCTAATCCTGCACCTGTAGACTTAACAAGAATTTAACCCTTGGAGCATGGGAGGGCCCCACTGAGCACATTGAGGCTTAATGAAACAGGCAGTGAGGGAAAGCTCTCTAATGGAGCCCTACATAGCAATGGAATCTGGCATAGGTATTAATCCTACCCAATTCTATCCAAAGCTTAAAGGATAAGTTCACCTTTCGTAACCTGTTACATTACAAATATTTAGGGTGTAACATGTAATGAACGGACCGGCCCCTGCTCCACCCCATTTACCTGTTGTGACAGCTAGCAGGGGATCTTCTCTTTGCTGCTAGCTGTCACAATTTTAAAAAACCACAGGCGTGCGGGGATCCACCCGCCTGGCCACGTCATTCATTCAGTGTTCTGTGAGTGAATGAACTACAAGTCCCAACATCCTTTGCAGCTGTCAGCTTGTAGTTCTCAATGAACTACCACGTCGCTGTAGAGCCACATGGTCAGGACTGTGGATAAGGGGGTACCCACCAGTCCTTCTGTATGGGGCCCAAGCCAGCAGGGGGGCCCAGGCAGCTAGATGAAACAGATGTGGGCAGGGAGGATGATCAGCACGGTGGGGGGAGCAATTACTGGAACCAATCCCCTGCATGGCTCTCTCTGCAGCAGCTGAAAGCTAGCTTCTTCTCCCCCCGCCCCCCGAGCTTTCAGCTGCTGAAGAGAGCCATACAGGGCATCGGTTCCAGTAATTGCCCCCACCGAACAAATCACCAACCCTGTGCACCATACATTTCCCCCTGCTGCCCAGGCCACCCTGTGTGCCTCCCCAACCTCACAGTGATACCAGCTGCCCTCCACTCCTTCCCACCAGCATCTGCAAGCACACAATGGGATCCTTCAGGATGGAAAGTTGGGGAAGGGTCCTGTAAATACATCACATTTAGCAGCCCCTTCCTTACCTGAATGAACACAATGAGTG
>NW_028318452.1:0-127500 GCF_062004578.1 Staurois parvus | reverse complement strand
TAAAAAACAAAACCTCTCTAGCAATACACACAAAACTGAGCATGTGAAAAATGCCTACCATTCAGTCTGTCTTATCAGGAGATAATAGGTGGTCGCTTAAACAAGGGGAGGAACAGAGAAGAAAGGATCAAAAGAGCCTTTTTACACAATGCAGAGGATTAACCCCTTAGGTTCCACAGTGAGTATAACAATTACGCTTTATTGCATATATAGGCTGATTTTACTGTTGTGGGTTTAGTAACACTTTCATTTACTTTGGGTAATGTAAACTATGGTGAAATCATGCCGGTTTCCAGCAGTGATGTCATGAACATTTAAAACCACAAAATGGTAATCATGCTTTGCCTTTTTTTTAAAAATGATAAGAAATGGGCCCAACTTTGTGCCTTTGAGTAAAGTTCTGACAGAACTCCCCACTAGGCATAATTTTATTTGGCCTTCTCTACACACAAGTAAGAAAATAACAACCCAACTGCAGTCAAAAGTCTTTTTGGTTTGGGACAGAGTAAAAATAGATGAGAACTTTTGCCAGGATTTCATGGTCATCTTTTTACCATTGAGGAGATTATCTTTCCCTCTGTCCATGAGACATAGGACAAGAAATAAGGGGAAATAGATAATACAGGAACGGGTGAAACACCAACAGCAAAACAAACCTTTACTCTTTTCAAAAAAGAAAATAGATTTGTTGCTGTTTGTGTCCATTTTGGCTGCATTTCTCTTTTAGTTCCTAAACCTTCTACTCACTGTCCAAAAGAGGCCTGGTTGGGGTTTAAAGATGAAAAAACACATCTTCGTGTACCCCAAGTATCCTAGCTGTCAAGTACTGACTTCCTGGGTGAAGTTAATATTTGATTGCTATTTACCCCTCTAGTGCCAGTCTATAAAGAAGACAGGCATAAAACTGGTTACACCTTAAAGAGGCGATTCTCTTTCAGGCCTCGTTCACACCATGGTGTAGACACATTTTCTGCAAGGGCAGAACAAAACCTATTGTTCTCTATGGGACCTGTTCACACCACAATGCTACCATCACATGCAGATTTTTTTCTGCACAGGAATCTGCACATTGGAGCATGCATGTAAACTGATGTTTCTGAAAGTGGAATCAGCGCATCAGTTTCCATCGGTTTTTCTGCATGTATGGTGTGTGAACGAGGCCTTCAGCTTTTAGTATGGGAGTCATGAACACCAGCCAGCAATTACATATACCTGTGGATGAAAGTATGGAGGAAGGACTTCTATAATAGGACAACATTACAAGTATTGAGTATATAGGAACATAACTATGGTAGCACAGCATCATGAGGCATGCACAATTTATCACATACAATCCTAAATTTTGGTGAAAACTAATGGTTATACAAGCCCATACCCACAATGGAGCAGCAGGCCCCATTCTCAGCTACATAACCTTAAATATGGCAGGAATGTAGATTTCAATCTCAAATGTTGATGAGAAGTACACTATTATCTACATAGGACCATAATCACAGCAGGTTTCATTCTCTGCAACACTTTAATTTGTTGATGAGAGGTACTGGATGCAAAGGACAATAAATATAGTGGGACAGCAGACTTCATTTTGAACTACAATCTCAGACTTTAAATGAGACATTTCTTCTACCAAACAGCACATTCCAAATCAAGACAGTAAAGGATAAATTCACCTTTTAAAAAAAATATAACAAATGCACTTTTTGGTTTTATTTAGCAGGTAAAAAAAAAAAATGTGCATTTACTATTTTTCTTTGCAGGAGCCTCGAAAGCATTGCACCCATGATCAGCAGATCGCTGGTGCCATGTAGTGCTCCTGCAGATTATCAGTGCAAGCTGTTTGCGCATACCTCAAATGGGCAGTTACACAATGACAGGAAGATTCAACGAACTACCTAGAGTGCTCAACCGCACCCTGGTAGTTCATTCAGAACTACAAGCCGTTATCCATAAAGGCTGTTGGTACCTGCAGTTCATTCATTCACAGAGCTCAATGAATGAATGACCTGACCTGGGCAGAGCCCTGCATGACCATGCTCTTTTCAAATAGTTAAAGCTGATCCAGGGAGAAGATCCCCTGCCTGATGTCACAGGTGGGGTGGGGTGGGGAGTGAAGCTTCTGCAGGAGCGGGAACATGTTGCATGTTCCACCCTAAAAATGGATGGAACAAGTAACATGTTCCCCAAAGGTGAACTTATCCTTTAAAATAAATCAGAAAGATTTGGAAACAATTCTACTTAAAGCGTTTTACGGTTTTCCTTATTTCTAACATATACAGTGGATATAAAAAGTCTACACACCCCTGTTAAAATGTCAGGTTTCTAAGATGTAAAAAAATAAGACAAAGAAACCATTTCAGAACGTTTTCCACCTTTAATGTAACCTATAAACTGTACAACTCAGTTGAACAACAAACTGAAATCTGTTAGGTGGAAGAAAGTAAAGATAAAAAAATAAAACAATATGGTTGCATAAGTGTGCACACCCTTAAACTAATACGTTGTTGAAGCACCTTTGGATTTGATTCCAGCACTCAGTCTTTTTGGGTATGAGTCTATCAGCATGGCACATCTTGACTTGGCAATATTTGCCCACTCTTCCTTGCAAAAACACTCCAAATCTGTCAGAATGCGAGGGCATCTCCTGTGCACAGCCCTCTTCAGACCACCCCAAAGATTTTCCATCGGATTCAGGTATGGGCTCTAGCTGAGCTATTCCAAAACTTTCATCTTCTTCTGGTGAAGCCATTCCATTGTTGATTTGGATGTATGCTTTCAGTTGTTGTCATGCTGAAAGATGTAGTTCCTCTTTATATTCAGCTTTCTAGCAGAAGCCTAAAGGTTTTGTGCCAATATTGACTGGTATTTGGAACTGTTCATAATTCCCTCAACCGTGACTAAGGCCCCAGTTCCAGCTGAAGAAAAACAGCCCCAAAGCATGATGCTGCCACCACCATGCTTCACTGTGGGTATGGTGTTCTTTTGGTGATGTGCAGTGCTGTTTTTGCGCCAAACATATCTTTTGGAATTATGGCCAAAAAGGTCAACCTTGGTTTCATCAGACCAGAACACATTGTCCCACATGCTTTTGGGAGACTTCAGATGTGTTTTTGAAAAATGTAGCCGGGCTTGGATAATTTTCTTCGTAAGAAAAGGCTTCCGTCTTGCCACTCTACCCCACAGCCCATACATATGAAGAATATGGGAGATTGCTGTCACATGTACCACACAAAAAAGCACTCGCCAGATATTCCTGCAGCTCCTTTAATGTTGCTGTAGGCATCTTGGCAGCCTCTCAGACCAGTTTTCTTCTTGTCTTTTCATCAATTTTGGAGGGACATACAGTTCTTGGTAATGTCACTGTTGCGCCATATTTGCTCCACTTGATGAGGACTATCTTCACTGTGTTCCATGGTATATCTAATAACTTGGAAATTCTTTTGTACCCTTCTCCTGACTGATACCTTTTAACTATGAGATCCCTCTGATGCTTTGGAAGCTCTCTGTGGACCACTAAGAAAATGTCAGGAAAGACCTACTAGAACAGCTGAACTTTATTTGGGGTTAATCAGAGGCACTTTAAATGATGGCATCTGTGTACTGACTCCTATTTAACATGATTTTGAATGTGATTTCTTAATTCCGAACACAGGTACATCCCCATTTATAAGAAGGTGTGCATACTTATGCAACCACATTAAAAACTAAAATAATGTTTACTCCCCCCTCTAAAAGATTTCAGTTTGTTTTTTAATTGAGTTGTACAGTTTATAGGTCACCATAACCACTTCCCGACCGGCCGTTGCATATAAACGGCCGGACGGTGGCAGTGCAGGGTCGGGTGGCCGTTTATAAACGACCTCCCCGCACCCTGCTTGTGCGCGCTCCCTGGCAGCGCGCAGCACCGCGATCCGGTGCCCGCTGTGTCCTCTGGACACAGTGAAACACCGATTGTCGGACGGGACCTCTGTACGAGGTCCCGGTCATGTGATCACTGACTGGCCAATCAGTGATCACATGCAAAGTAGTAAGCAAGAAGTCACTTGTGACATCATTGCTTACTACGTGTGAAATCTGTGAATGATCACAGAGGTCACATGGTACAAGGCTATTCACAACAGCCTTGTACCATGTGACAAGCTGTGACCAATCACAGCTCACTCAATACTTCTCAATGAGTGCAAGAATGCAGACAGAGAGAAAGAGAAATGATTGCTTTTTCATCCTATATGGGTGTAAAAGCAATCAGTGTAAAAAAAAAAAAAAAATCTTCACCCCCTACAAGTAGTACAGTGTCACCATGCTGACACTGTACTGCTAGGGTGACAGTATGTTAAAAAAAAAAAAAAAAATGTAAAAAAAAAAGTTAAAAAATTATAATTTTTGGTTATAAACTAATTTGGATTTTTTTGTTTTTACTAAAAAGATAACGGAATATATTTTGGCAAAGATTTATGATGAAATATTTTTTCTTTGCAAAATTTTATAAAAAAACACTTTAACATTTTTGGACTTTTTCATTTACATAGCAAAAAAAATTAAAATCCCAGCGGTGAATAAATACCTCCAAAATAAAGCTTTATCTGTTTCAAAAAAAGGTAAAAAATTCATTTGGGTACAGTGTTGCATGACCGCGAAATTGCCATTCAAATTGTAATAGCGCTGAAAGCTGAAAATTGGCCTGGTCAGGAAGGGGGTAAAAGTGTCCGGTCTGGAAGTGGTTAAAGATGGAAAAAGTTCTGACATTATTTACCTTTGTCTCATTTTTTTACATCACAGAAACCTGGCATTTTAACAGGGGTGTGTGGACTTTTTATATCCACTGTATATACTAAAACAGTATGCCTAGTGTTTGTGCTACAGAAACACAGTAAAGAAGCAGAGTATTTCATTCATTTCCAGCAGACATGAATAATGATGCTGTTAGCAGTTACCATTATTTCCTGATATCAGACAACGCACACTAATCTCAGACAACCCATCTACCAAGATTTTCTTGTGTTAAGAATGTCTGTTGATCAAGTGATATGACTGTCTGCAACATATTGAGTTCTTATAGAGTTCAGATAGATCAGCTGCAGGAAATCCCTTGCAGAATTGCTATTTTTTTTCACTAATATAAAATCACTTTTAAAAAGATAGGAAAAAATGAGTTGACTTGCTAGGGGATTTTCCACTTTATATGAACAGTGGAATCTTCCTTATGACCCCCACATAGTAGCAAGAGGAAACCACCATTACAAACTCCAAATGTGAGACGACATTGCTTATTTAGGAGACCAGGGCTATCAGCATTACAGATGTCTAACCAACAGTGACAGGTGGATGCCTGCGTCGCTCACACCACAGTCTGCATCTTGTATGCAATAACAGGCAAAAAATGACAATGGAAAAGATTCACCTGAACTGAGTGGGTCCTGAATGAGGATTAAAGAAAATGTTTTATTCCCATGGTGCAATATAACCTTCCCACACTATGACTGTACAAGCATAATGGAATAGAGGTGTGGGTACCAGCGCAAAATGTTCCAACTTATGAAATTCTGAACTTTACTTTAGATGCTTCCCGTGCCTTAAAAAAAAAAAAAAATGTAATTTTATTTACATATATAGCATTTCTAAAATGACCCCCGTCATTTTACTGTCTCATAACATACTACATTTGCCGTATTATGGGATTGTATAGCAGAGCTTAACATTGTAAAAACAATCTTCAGTTTTCCTTGCATTCACAGCATATTTCCAGAGGATGGTGGGAGTTGCATTGTGTATGATAGACTGTTAGTCATTATTGGGCAGGGCTGAGCCAGAACAGAGCAAGAATCATGAAAATGGCTGAATATAATAGAGAACAGGTAAAAATGTAACACTGGCTTCCTTATACTTAATTATTTTACAATCACCCTGTACAACAATACGATGGAGCAGGGGATGTCTTCTTCTTGACCAGATAATAAAGGCCATATAAAAAGAGAAAGGTTTCTTTCCAGCACAATGGACAGTGAAATGCATAATTATGAGCTTTAGTTTCTTATTATCAAATTTATACTGTACGTGTATTGTTCTAAACTTGTATCACAAAGGCAGCTGCTTGGCTATCATTTGTATTTTCCTCGTTAATCCTGACGCAGTGAATTAACCTTTAATTACCATTGTAAAACTAAAATGAGGATTGTGTCTAGCTGGGGCCGGCTCCCTTCAGTGAGTGATGGCAATGGAGAGGGAGAAGGGTCAATGAATATGTCCCATGTCATGTCTGATTGCTGCTAAAGATGTGAGCTGGGAGCTCTCACCTCGCAGAACTATCTGCAACATATTTTGGTTCTAACACTTATTGACAGCGCTAAACCTGGACAGATAATTATCCTGCACAGCAGAAACCTTTCCTAAACCTATGAGCATGCTGATGTCCTTGCAACTCAGCTGCAAGTGTAGGGGTCTGAAAACGAAAACAAGACTAATTAACTTCATCTCTGTCCTTTCTCAAGGTTTTCAACAATCGTTACAGTGAATGGCTGTGCAGTGGTGGGTACACATGTCAGCACAAGCCTGACCATTGGATTAGCTCCCAGCACAACCAGAAAACTGACCACGCTGTGCTCTAGTGTGGCCAGTTTTTAACCACTTCCCGTCATGTCACAGGGCGACAGGTACAGGCACAGTCACAGTCACATATATATACATGACTGCATTCTACTGGGTCTGCGGGCGCATGCATGCGCACCCCTGCAGACCCCTGCTGTGATTGGACACAGCATGGGTGTGGCAGCCGATTGCAGACAACGATTTTGGCTGAAGTCAGCTGATCTGCTGTGTCCAATCACACACAGAGTTCTATGTGTACAATATACAGATCTGTGTACAGGGAACAGCAATTTGGCAAAGCAGGAAGAAAAAACAGCCATATGGTAATGTAAAAGCAGCACATATTACATAGATTACATGGTTAGGCACACAACCCCTTGATTGCCCTTAAATGTTAAACCCTTCCCAAGCAGTGTCAATAGCACTGATCACTGTATTAGTGTCACTCCTGATGTCAGTGTTAATGTACCTCCCAGCCATTGTCAGCTAGTGCCAGATTGCCCACCACATTAACACAGTCCCGCTATAAATTGCTGATCACCGTCATTACCAGTAAAGTGCCATAGCTGCGTAAATTCCAGTATGTATACCATGGGTCCTCAAGCTACAGCCCGCCAAAGACATTTACTCAGCCCGCCAGGCCAGCCAGAAAAAAACCCCAAAAAGAACCCTCCGGCGCCGGCCAGCAAATAGCTAGGCCGCTCGTTGGGTCCTTGGCTGTGAGGACCCAGTGAGCTGCAGCCTGGAAGCCGTTTGATTTTATCCGCTGCAGCCAGAGGAGCAACAGGAGAGGAGAAGCATGTTATTGTACAGTGCACTGCGGTGTCCAGTGCGTTAGTGTACAGTGCCTTTTGGTGGCAAGTGCGTCAGTGTACAGTGCATTGCGGTGTCAAGTACGTTACAGTGCATTTGATGTCCAGTGCATTACAGTGTATTTTAAATACTGTATTATTTTTTGTGCACTACAAATAAGATGTGTGCGGTGTGCATAGGAATTTGTTCATATTTTTTTCAAACTGTACTGTAGTCCGGCCCCCCAACAGTGTGACGGTCAGTGAACTGGCCCTGTTTAAAAATTTGAGGATCCCTGATGTGCACTATAGTTTGTAGACTCTATAACTTTTGCACAAACCAATTAATATACAAATATACACTTATTGGGATTTTTTTAAGACATGTAGCAGAAAACATTTTGGCCTACATTTATGAAATAATTTTTTTTTTTTTTTACTGGATGTTTTATAACAAAGTAGAAAGAGTTTTTTCCCCACATTTTCCATCTTTTTTAATTTATATAATAAAAAAATTATAAAAGACAAAAAACCCAGTGGTGATCAAATACACCAAAAGAAAGCTCTATTTGTAGGAAAAAAAGTTATAAAAATGTGATTTGCATAGTGTTGCATGACCACTTGCCAGTTAAAGTAACGCAGTGCCCTTCATGGAGGGGATAAAACCTTCTGGAGGTCAAGTGGATACGAGAAAGCAGATGGACTGGCAGGAACACTAGGGATTTCACACAAATGAAGCTATACAAAGAGAAAAGGACATTTGTTTCATACAAGTACATGGTAGAGAAGGTACATATCAGGAATATGAAATGCTGGGGTAACATGCTCTGAAAACAGAGCTCCACCCAAAAGGGGAAGCTCCGCTTTAAGGCCTCATCTTCCGCTAAGGATTGGCACCTTTGGGGTGTGGGGGGTAGCAGGTACCTGATTTTGACAGGAACCCACTCCCACTTCTGCTGCGATCGCCTAAGCCAGTGTTGTCCAAAGTGGGTTCTGAGAGAAGCTCCAAGGGTTCCGCATAAAGAATTTGAAAATATTCTAAATTTTGTTTCCAGAAATATTTCCAAAACCTGGATGTCTCAGAAATCGAGTGGGTGCTCAATCCTTTCGTCAAACATGAAATCATTCCTCTCAAACCAGAAGCTGAAGAAAACCTCATTGATTTGAAAAATGATCTGGTGTATAAAAATCTCTTTGCTGAGAAAGAGCTCTCAGAATTTTGGATATGTTTGGAAGTTCAATATCCGCTGCTTAGCATGGAAGCGATTAACTTGGTGTTGCCGTGCGGTAGCTCATACCTTTGCGAGCAGGGGTTTTCAGTATTAACGGAAATGAAGTAGAAGAAACGAGAGAGACTTCAAATAATCAATGAAGAAATGCGTGTGCGCTTCCACCAGTGAGCCTAGAATAAGTTTGATCTGCGATCGCAAGCAAGCTCCCGCTTCCCATTAGATTTCAATATTCATAACTGGCTTTATATGTATGTATGTATGTATGGCTGTGACGCTCATAGCATACTATGATTCTTACAGTACAATTCTCATATAATCAAGTTCATGACATGCTGTGATAGAACTGATGTTTATATATCTCTAGACGTCATTTTCAAATTTAAAATTTCCAATTACACTATTATAATGAAAGTTGTTAGTCTTAAGTCTTAAAAAAATGTACCTGAATAAATATTACTGATCACATTTAATAATATTTTCACTCTGGAGGAGGGATCGGGTTCCACAACAATGAAATTTTTTTTCTGGGGTTCTGCAACAATGAAAATTTTTCTGGGGTTCTGTGGACTCACAAACTTTGGACAACACTGGCCTAGGCGATTGAAAGCAGAAGTTGTCCTCCCTCCCCCGTAGTCTTCTGGGACACGTGACAGGTCCCAGAAGACTACGGGGCCATTCACAAAGTGCAGCGCTACATGTGCATGCGCAGTGGGCACCCAGCTGTGAAGCTGCAAGCTGTCACAGCCAGGTGCCCACACGTAAGATGACAGCACCAAGGAGAGAGGATGGCCAGTCAAACTAGCTACGGTGAGGGCACTGCTGGATCGTCAGACAGGTGAGTGTGTTTTTAAGTCAGCAGCTACAGCTTTTGTAGCTGCTGATTTATTTTTTTTACATTTTGACTGGAGCTCCTCTTTAAGGAGGCATTCCAGTCACAAGTAAATATGTATTTCAGACAGTTAAAACGGTCAAAGCTTAATGCAATTTTTCTTCCCTTTGTTGGAACAAAGTTTTCAGAATGGGATTCGCATTTGAAACTGGTGGCTCACCCTAAAGCCTTGTGCTCCTTTCCATTCTTGATCATCTTTGAGAGTTACTAAATTACCTGGCTAGTAGTACCTGTTTGTAACTAGCAATCATCCTGACACCGTAGCTGAAGATCAGAGGGATCAGGATATGCTGTATCTATCAAAGCTGACTAAATCACCAGCGTTAGGGGGAAAATTGAGTCATCAAACTTTCCTTTAAAACTGGATGTTAACATGACAGTCTTAAAGGAATGTATAGTCTCTTTAGTGATTTGTAGATACTATGCTTTACTGCTCCTTCTCACAAAGCCAATGGACTGTTCGACATCATTGAAATATAATGTAATCTCCGTGTAGTAGATCTCTTAACAGTTGGTAAGTAGATTTAAACCCTTAATGAACGACATTCAGTTTGCTAAAATGTTGTGCATCATATTATATATATATATATATATATATATATAAATTTTTCTAATAAAAGATAGTGTTTACACCCCTTATTCGTCCTTGGATGATGTATCTCAGAGCTGCTAATCTCCTGCAGTCTTTTTGCAGCCGCTTTCAATTGACATGCACTCTAGTAATGGCTGCATGGTATTTCTTGGGGTAAATTGCCTGATGGTGACAACAGTACACTATGCCTGTGTATTGAAATGGGAACTTATAGTCTCCACTGAAAGCCATGATGGTGACAACTGGGAGACAGGTAAACAGCGCTGTCACTCAAACACCTAAAGAAAGTGCACTGGCTTTAAAGTGTAGCTAAACGTTTTTTGTTTTTTTCTTAATAGACTGGAAAGGGATTAGAACACAGGTCAGTTTCTATTGCACTCTGTCTTCCCCCATTAGAGAGATTTACAATCTTCATTTGTCCTGGTTACCATTATCATCAACAGTGAAAGTAATAAATAAATAAAAATACCATTTTGGTTCAATATCAGAACACTATTAGAGGGGTACATATTTCAATGGGTACATTAGTTCTGGTGACACACCTGGATTCCCTCACTCTGGAGGGATTTCCTCTCACTTCCTGTTTTGCCTATGGAACACAAGTGAAGGGACATTTCCCCAATGGGACACAGATGGCAAGAAAAAAAAATATATGACGGGATTATAACCCTCACTTACTGTATTCAATATGAGAAAAAAAGTTTTGCCTTTAGTTACACTTTAAGAAGAAAAAAATAATATGATGGCAGCCTTGCCTGCAATCCATAAATACGCTCATCCACATCAAACAGCAACATTGCTGTAAGAATTTGTAAGGAGCATGTTGCAGAATTCTATACAGCTTGATTTCCCACATCAAAACTAGGCTCCCGAGTGACATGGAGAGCTTTGTGGGTGCACTTTAGCAATTAAGCAGACTACTGTAAAGGGACATTTTATGTGGGATGGACAACTGAAACTTTTTTTGCTGCGCACTATTGGTATTTGAATGTGTCATGGAGTGTCATCACCGCCTGACAGGAAATACCTGAAAAGGACTTATGTCAGGACCACAATGTGTTATGTTAATAAAAAATTGCTTTTCAAATTGCATTCAAATATTAAAGCTTGTATGAGATTTTAGCATTTGGGTTTACATCTACATTAGGCAGTTATACAGAGTAATTTAGCAGCTGATCGTCTCTGTCTCTAGAGTTACAGTGTACGTTACAAATGTAATTGTATTATTCCATATACAGTAGGTATAGAAAAGAACCACGTTCAGGGGTGTGGAAATTTTAAAAAAAACTACTTGTCCAAAGGACTAAATCGGGATCCCAGTCTACTTGTCCCTCATGTCAATCTACTTGTCCTGATAAAAAAATAATTGTCAGGATTGAAAACATGAAGGGTTGATGTTTTTTTTTTTTAGGCAGGAAGTGATTTGACCTCTGTGTCTGACAGACATTAGTCCTGTTCTCCCTCCGGCCCCAAGCTGAGCAGATTGAGCCCAGATCCACAGTCCTTACATGGGACAGCCCGCAGACAGCGGCGGGAGGGGGGTTGTCCGCCAGCTCCAGACCCACTTACAGCAAGGTTAAGCGTGGAAAAGAAACCTCTTGTCCGGTAATACATGTCCCGGGCATCAGGCGATAGGAATTAAACATCCCTGCACCCTCCTTTCCGCTTCCCACCCGGCCACTGCACATAAACAGCCGTGTGGGAGCTTTCTCGTTCTCAGTGGTGCGATCCTGTGATGGCTGGCTTTCTGTATAGCTGATGATTTTAGTGTTCAGCTTTATAGAGAACACTCAGAATGCATCCATCCCCACACAGTACAAAAGCACCATCCGTCCCTGTCCAAGTGTCACATCAACATCTGTGCCAGTGCACAAACTACTACTAACAAACTTGTGCTAGCGTCCAATCAACATCTGTCACAGTATATCAGTGTCACATCAACATTTGTCACAGTGTACAAGTGCACAAAAACATCTGTCAGTGTACCAGTGTCCCACCAATAAATACATTTGAAGCCCCCCCAAAGGCGAACACACACGTTGGTCCTGTCTGCATATGTAAACATTGACCGCAAACGTCAGAGCGAGAGCAATCGTTTTAGCACAAGATCTCCTCTGTAACCCCAAACTGTTAACCTGTAAAGGTTTCTAAAGCCTCGCGTATGGAAATATTTAAATACTGAAATTTGGCACCATTTCACAAGCATACACAATTTTAAACCGTGACATGTTTGGTATCTATTTATTCAGCCCACCGCCATATTTTATATTTTACTAAACATTGGATATTATATTGTATTTGTGCATTAAAATATATTAAAGTGTATTTTTGCGTTCGTGTGTATAATTGCATTCGAATGTCATAACATAAAAATTTGCAAAACCCACCATTTTATTCTCCGGGGCCTCTGCTAAAAAATATATAATGTTTAGGGGTTCCAAGTTCTAGCAAAATACTGATTTTTACTTGTAAACAAAAAATGTCAGAAAACAACCTGGTAGATAATGCCTGAAGGTGCTCCTTGAACGTTGGGCCTCTTTTTGTAGCTAGGCTGTGAAAAAAGTCTCACACATGTGGTATCGCCATACTTGGGAGGAGTAGCAGAATGTGTTTTGGGGCATAGTTGCAAGTATGCCTATGCCATGTGTGAGAAATAACTTAAATATGACATTTTTGTGAGGATAGGAAAAAAAGAACAAAAAAAAACACATTTTATTTAATTTCTTACTTTTTCAAAGAATTGTGTAAAAAAAAAAAAAATACTCGCCCTGCCTTTTACTAAATACCTCATACTGTCTACTATACAAAAAGGGGTCATTTGGGAGGTATTTGTACTGTCCTAGCATGTTAGGGCCTCAAGAAATGAGGCCATCAGTAGATCAGGTGTGATCAATTTTCAATGGTTGGTTCCAAAAGCTGTGCAACGTTCACACAGACCAAATAATATACACTGATTTGGGTTATTTTTACCAAAGAAATGTAGCATACATTTTGATTAAAATTTCTGAAAAAAAAATATTAAACTAAGAAAAACACGCTTTTAAAAAAAATTTGCGGTCTTTTTCCGTTTTTAGCGCAAACAAATAAAAAACCCAGTGGTGATTAAATACCATCAAAAGAAAGCTCTATCTGAATGATAACTACTCAGTCATGCAACACTGCACCCATATGAAATTATAATTTGTTTAATGCAAAGTGAGACAGCTCTGAAAGCTGAAAATTGGTCTGGGCAGGAAGGGGGTCGAAGAGCCCAGTATTGAGATGGTTAAAATAATCACATTTCGTTGCTTTGCAGCCTGAAATGAAGACAGACACAGTTTTTGTTTTATCCAACTGTATTTACTCATTGCAACTTGCCAGAAAAAAAAAAAATTACAAGCAGAAAAAGGATCACCCCCCTCCTAAAAATGACTTGTAAACTCAATCAGGCGTAGCTAATCACTTTCTTAATGGCACACCAAGTCATTTGTCTTTCAACTGTGACCAGCTGTGGTCATTTTGATTAGCTCAGCATCAAAAGCTTTTCTGGAGCATTTCAGTCCCTGATAGTGATACTGAAGCAAACAATCAATGTGGGTGGGTATACGTGGCAAGGCACTGTCAAAAGATCTCTGGGATAACGTTGTAGGCAGGCAAAAGTCAGGAGATAAATACAAAAAAAAATTCAAGGCTTTATCAATGCCTAGAATCAGAGTGAAGTCTAATATTAAGAAGTGAAAGGTATTTAGTACAACACAGACCCTCCTTGGATCAGGACATCGCTCCAAACTGGGTGAAAGAGCCAGGAGGAAACTGGTCAGAAAGGCTACCTACAGGCTTACAGCAACTCTGAAACAGTAGCAGAAATGTATTACAAAAGAGTGGTCATTGTGCGCATCTGACAAAAATATCACTAATTATTCACATATGTGGCTTGTATGGGCGTGTTGCAAGAAAAAAAAAAAAACACTCCTCAAGAAAGGCCACATGCCCTCACCACTGAGCTTTGCCAAAACGCACCTTGAAGATTCTGAGGCTTCATGGAAAAAGGTGTTCTGGTTAGATGAGACTAAAATTGATTTACTTGGCTTCAGCACTAAACGATATGTCTATCGGAAATACAATACAGCTCACCATCCAAATAACACCATTCCTACAGTAAAACATGGAGGTGGTAATATCCTGTTATAGGGGATTTCTTTGCAGCAGGGACTGGAGCATTTGTCAGGATAGAAGGAAAAATGGATGGGGCAAAATACCGTCACATTCTTGAGGAAAATCTGATCCCTCTGCCAGAAAGTTGTCAATGGGAAGGAGATTTACCTTCCAATATGACGACTCAAAGCCCACAGCAAAAATTAGCACACAGAGGATGAAGGAGAAAAAGGTGAATGTCCTTGCATGGCTTAGTCAGAGCCCAGACTTAAACCCCATTGAAAACCTGTGGAAGTCCACAAACAGTCACCATCAAATTTAACTGAATGTGAGCAGTTCTGCAAAGAAGAGTGGGCAAATATTGCAAAGTCTATATGTGCAAAGTTAGTAGAGACGTATCCCAACAGACTAAAGGCTGTAATTATAGCAAAAGGTGGTTCTACAAAATACTGACACAAGGGGGTGATCCTTTTCCCAACTCAGTGATTCTGTTTTGAATTTACTTTTATTTTTTCTGACATGCTGGTGTTATATCTTTCACTTTGCTGGTATAAGTAAATACAGCTGGATAAAACAAAAACTGTGTGTCTTTATTTCAGGCTGCAAAGCAACAAAATGTGATTATTTTAAAGGGTGTGATTATTTTCTATACCCACTGTATGTGTATGGCATTCTCTGAAGGTGTGGTTTACTGTAGTCTGCTTATTTCCTGCTTTTCTTTGTAATACCTGGTGAACTTGCCAGTCCTTTTTGGTGGCTGATGGAAACTGACAACACCAAGCATGGAAGCAAAACCATGCTAGCATAGTCAGTTTACATGCAAGTCATGCAGCACGGCATCTTGTAAACTCTGTAGTCAGTTACAGCCATGCCCCCTTGCCCAGCCCTACTGTGATCCGAATCAGTGTGCAGGATGCTAGCGTGTGTATCTCTGCTCACCCCTCTGTCCATCTCTCTGCCTTCCTCACTTATTGAAATCAAACCTTTATATACTTGAAATCATCCCTTTAGCCCCACCTATAGCTCAAGAAGCTTTTTAGAGTCTCAATGGAGCTAAAAGGCTCCTAAGCTGTGTGACGTTGGCATAAGCCTCTAAGCGACAATTTGAGGATCCACCCATAGCACCCAGAGCAGGGGAAGGAAAAGTGATATAACAGTCACATGAGTGCTGATAAAATAAAGCCAAAACGTACAAAATATTATTTAACAATTTCAAATAAACAGCATACTTAACCAGTGGGTAAGCTTTGCCATGATATAGATTACATGTGTTATGTTCACAAATACTTTAAAAACCTTAACATTTAATAACTGCACAAATGCTACATTATTCTGAGAAGAATAAATACTAGGGAGAAACAGAAGTATCGCTAGGGTTACATACAACACTATTTATAGACTGGGGCAGTGACCATTTTTTGTACTGTTGAATTTGTTGGTCGAGGGGGCACACTGGACAGCTTAGCTGCCATTGTGCTACATGCTGGGTGTCCAGTGCGCTCCTGTACCTTTAAGGATGGGTGGGCTCCCTTAGGTCCCTCTGCCCTTGGTCTATCCATTAAATGTGCCTCTACTATGGTGGCTCTTAAAATTGGAGCGTTAGGAACTACAGAATACTGGGGTGCCGTGACAAGGCTCTGTAGCTTACACATGTATTTGCAAATGTGTGCTAACTAAACTCCTGTTTTTAACGCATACTGTTAGACAGGTTAATTCGGTTTGTTTGCAAGCTGGCTGGCAAGTTAGAGCTGAGAATTTTTCTTTTTTGTTGCTTGACATGCGTTGCCCTTCCATGTGCTCCTTGCTGTGAAGGCCAGTTATAGACTGGGGCAGTGGCCATTTTTTTGTACATACAACACTAGTTGAGAACTGTGCTCTAAATGACTGCTACTTTTTTGAATATGCTCTAGTCTTGACTGACTGACTGATTTTTGATTTGGAACTACATTGAAATGATCACTGCTTACAGAAACCAATCAAAAAGGCATGCTTAACTGGTTGCAAAGGTTTTCAAGCATGCTTTATGAACTGTACGACTGACTGCAGTTTTGTGCCTCATTATCACTCATCTGTTAAAAGGTGTTTTCTAATTAACTCACAGATTAATCCGTTTCCCATATTAAATTGAGAAAAATAAGATTTCCTCTAGTCGAGCTATACATATTGAAAGGGTTTTAGCAAAAGTGCTTGCAGATACTCTGTTCTGAAGAAATTGCTGTTTGTTTCTTCCTGTCCTGTGCATTTTTCAAATGTATTTCTGAATGGGAAAATTTTAATTACCCGAGGTGAGTATTGCATTCACAAAAGCTGCCGTGTCTGCTTCACTTCAGCCTTTGTCCACGCCTTAGCATTTTGAAGCATTTTTCCCTGATCATGCTGAACATGCAGAATCTTAATGTTAGTAATTGTCCCTATTCACATTTCAACCCTGAGTTGCTCGATGACCTACGCTCAAAGTACATGAGCTATTTAAAGTGTAGATAGGAGTTTTTGGTCCTTCATTTTGACCCCACAAAATGTCTGAATTACTCATTTGCCCTCCAGAACTGTTCTACTCTATTTGCCCATCCCAGGAAATGCATGCCTGAAGCTTAATACACCTGCCAAAACACTTGAAAAAAGCTTGTAAAATGCTTTAAAAACACCAAAAAAAATACTTAAACATCATCAAGATCTTAGAGTATTGCATCAAAAATAAAGCTCCAATTGAAGGGGGTACCTTAAAATGTATGTGTACCTAAAACAAAAAAAAATCAGCACAAGAGAAATTCATTTCAGTGAGATGTGCCCCTTGTACTTCTGTGTCTTCTTTCACCGAAAGGTATACGTAGACTTTAGAGTGTACAATCTACACGTTTTGGGGATTTTGATATGGTAGAGGAAAGTTAAAACCTAGTTTGTTTTTTTTTAATACATTTTTTTGCTGTATCCTGTTGTGAGGATCACCCTTCAAATACAGCCAGTGATGTACAACAGGAAATGAGAGAAAATCTCTCCAGAGTGAAAAAAAAAATGTACATAGAACAATCACAAGACCAATGGTGTCGAAAGTTACAGCAGTTGCAGATTGACTGGAGGGGTCAGTTTATTAACATAAAATAATACAATGGCTTGTGTAGAATTGTGTGTCTCTCATTTACTTTCCACAAAATTAAAGTTTACCTTTCAACCTCTGAAACTTAAAAGATTACCGTGGAACTTTTGGGCAATGTGCTATTTTTGCAATAGCTCCCCTGCAAATTCCCCTTATTTCAAATTCTCTTGCACAGAAATGCATATTGAGCTCAGGATGGCTGTGCTGTATGGTTTTTTTGTTAGAAGTCTGTGGGAAACCACCTCTGGAAAACCACACCTATCCATGGCCAGCGGAAGATTGTTCCTTCCAACCTCACGTCCAGAGCCGGTCTATAGGTGTGATGACGTCAGGAACAGTCTTATTCACAAAACTGCTAGCATGCCTGGGGCAGGAGCACCGGGGACTGGTCTTGCGCTTGGAGGATCGGTGGATTAGGCAAGTATATCACCTCAATGCAATCCCCTAGACATAAATTAGCAGTTAACCCATAAACTGTGGGCACAGCCCCACTGCATGGAAAAATAGAAATTTTACCCAGAGGTCTTCTACTACTAGTAAACATACAAAGTAATATGCATACTACAAAATACTAGCACACTACAAAGTAATATTTCAGTATCTTTATGAAAAAACACAGTTGGAATACTGTTGTCCAAACTATAGCATCAGGTTAGCCAGTAAAGAATAAAAAAAAAAAAAAAAAGTTGGGCTAGCCTTAACTATAACTATTTCAATCTCTCTTATCTAGGTCTGTGGGTTGTGCTGGGCAGCTTGTTTCAACGGGCCCAGGCCAAACAACCAACTTCTTATTAAAACTGGGGAGAGATCAGTTTATGGCGACATACATTTTTTATACTTTTGACGCTGTGATCAGCTGATCTCCTCAGCCTTCAGGCTGACTGCATAATATACCAACTGATTTACTGATGCATGCATGGAAAACAGACGCAGTGACATTTCAATCACTTTAAAATGGAGGTTGATTTGATTAAAAAAAAAATGAACACTTAAACATATTTTCTCCTCTATTTCATTACAATTAACCCAATCGCTTCAAGATGGGCCTAAAATGCGCAGATTTATGTAATGATGCGGGTGTCTCGCATGGCCCTGGGGTCACGAGGGAATGTACAAAAAAATGGCATTGTGCTACAATACTCCGTTATTAATCTTCATTTACAGACCAAGTAGATGAAACAAAGGAACAAAGTATACTTTCAATAATGTGCAGCAGCTATGAATTTAGAGAAATAGGCTTTATTGATAGGCTTTATAAAAGCTGCATGCAATTACAGTGCTGAATGATTTGAATAATAGACTGTCTGACATATTCCAGGATAAGTGGCTGCTACATTTCTCTGATATTAGGGTCATATACTCATCTATTCTTACTCCAAGCTCTCTTTCGCCTGGTAATAAATTAATTTCTTAGTGTTAGTTCGGCATGTGCCCTACAGTTAAATTCATTTTCTCTCTCACTGAAGGAAAAAGTTGGAAAAAAAAAAAAAGTTAAGATGTTATTTCCGATTTCACATCAGTTTCTTAGAGTATGCAAATTGCAGCTCATGGGGCTTCTTGGTGAGAAAGTGTAATAAGGCCTATAAAACAATATAATACAGAGTTAAGGTACCCATACAAATTAGAAGGCCTTCATGTGATACTTGCCAGTTTGACAGGAATGGGTGATAGTGTAGGGGAAACCACTAGGACCATTAAAAGAGACTCTGTGGACTGGAATGAAAACCCAGTATACAGTCCCTTACTCTCCACTGTGGATGCAGAGCCATTCCTGACAATGCAGTTCACAGCTCATCATAGAAATGTTGCATGTTATAATATTACAGGGCTTTTTCTAGTATTGAGTTGTCTGCACATTTGTATAAGCAGCACTCAGTATGATACATAAAGTTCCACTATGGCCAGACTATGGATGTAAAAGTATTCACATAACAAGCAGGAAAAGAAGACAGCATCATTTAACTTTATAAGAGTTGCAAAGGAGGTTGTTGCATCTGCACACTGGGCAGGTTCTTTAAAAAAAAAAAAAGAAAAAAAAAGAGTAATTTTACATAAAAGATTAGCAGTGAGCTTGTTTATATATATATATATATATATATATATATATATATACACAGTTGCAAGAAAAAGTATGTGAACCCCTTGGGATTACGTGGAGTTTTGCATGAATTGGGCATAAAATGTGCTCTGAACGTCATCTAAGTCACAACAATAGAAGAACACAGTCTGCTGAACATAATACTACACAAACATTAGATGTTGCCATGGTTTAATTGCACATAACATGTAAACATTCACAGTGCAGGGAGGAAAAAGTATGTGAGGCCCTAGCTTAATGGCTTCTCCCAGAGCTAATTGGAGCCAGGAGTGAGCCAACCTTGACTCCAATCAGTGTAATGATATTGGATGTGTTGCTGACAGCTGTCCTGCCCTTAAAAAAACCACACCTGTTTTGGGTTTACTGGTTTCAAGAAGCACTGTCTGATGTGAACCATGCCTCGCAGAAAAGAGCTCTAAGAAGACCTACGATCAAGAATTGTTGACTTGCATGAAGCTGGAAAGGGTTACAAAAGTATCTCCAAAAGCCTTGATGTTCATGTGTCCACGGTAAGACAGACTGTCTACAAATGGAAAAAGTTTAGCACTGTTGCTACTCTCCCTAGGCGTGGTCGTCCTGTAAAAATGACTGCAAGAGCACAGCGCAGAATGCTGCATGAGGTAAAGAAGAATTCCAGAGTGTCAGCTAAAGACCTACAGAAATCTCTGGCACATGCTAACATTTTTGTTGACACATCTACAATAAGGAAAACATTAAACAAGAATGGAGTACATGGGAGGACACCACGGAGGAAGCCAATGCTGTCCAAAAAGAATATTGCAGCACGTTTGAAGTTTGCAAAAGAGCACCTGGATGTTCCACAGCACTACTGGCAAAATATACTGTGGACAGATGAAACCAAGATTGAGTTGTTTGGGAAGAACACACACCACTATGTGTGGAGAAAAAAAAGGCACAGCACACCAACATCAAAACCTCATCCCCACTGTAAAACATGGTTGAGGGAGCATCATGGTTTGGGGCTGCTTTGCTGCCTCAGGGCCTGGACGGATTGTTGTCATTGATGGGAAATGAATTCCAGAGTTTATCAAGACATTTTGCAGGAAAACGTACGATCATCTGTCCGCCAACTGAAGCTCCGCAGAGGATGGGTAATGCAACAGAACAATGATCCAAAGCATACAAGTAATTCAACAAAACAATGGCTGCAACAGCACAGAATACGCCTTCTGGAGTGGCCCAGTCAGAGTCCTGACCTCAACCCGATTGAAACGCTGTGGCATGACCTTAAGAGAGCGATTCACACCAGACATCCCAAGAATATTGCTACACTGAAACAGTTTTGTGAAGAGGAGTGGTCCAAAATTACTCCAAATCGTTGTGCAGGTCTGATCTGCAACTACAGGAAATGTTTGGTTGAGGTTATTGCTGCCAAAGGAGGGTCAGCCAGTTATTAAGTCCAAAGGTTCACATACTTTTTCCTCCCTGTACTGTGAATGTTTACATGTTATGTGCAATTAAACCGTGGCAACATCTAATGTTTGTGTAGTATTATGTTCAGCAGACTGTGTTCTTCTATTGTTGTGACTTAGATGACGTTCAGAGCACATTTTATGCCCAATTCATGCAAAACTCCACATAATCCCAAGGGGTTCACATACTTTTTCTTGCAAATATATATATATATATATATATATATATATCTTTATTTATTTTATCACAGTGAGAATAAATGTATTGTTTAAATGTCTAAATAAAGAATAACACAACTTCATGCATCCCTGCCCTCTTAATTGCTGACCTGCCCTTTGCAGTAAAAATGGAGATATGTCGGTATTCAGGTACCTAAATGGCTTCCATTTATACAACACATAATATACTAGCGGTGTAACCATATGTTAAATAAGTTCACCTTTTAGGAAAAAATTATAAATGCACATATTTTTCCATTAAAAAAAGTGCATTTATTAATTAACCCCAAAGAGCATGCAAAACAGGCTCCTGCAGACACTTACTCCAACTTTGTTGCCTGTAGCACAGTATGGGCTGTTAGAAAGCTGAAGGAAGCGGCGATTAACTACAAGCCATCTGCTATAGTGAAAGACAGGACTTGTAGTTTCTTCATTCACAGATTTCGGTGTTTAAAATGTGACGGGGGTGCAGGGAGAGGATCCCCTTCCCGCTTTCACAGGGGAAGAGGTGAGGGGGTGAGCTAGAACATGTTACATCCTACATAATAGTAACATGTTCCAAAAAGTGAACATAGCCTTCTATCCATGCATATTCATAGCAAACTATTGCTCAAAAAACAGGGATCCTTCGCATTTATTATAATACATGCTTAAGCTGACCAACTATGTCAAGTGATACATCTCTGGACAGTCCCTACTCTAACAGCAGCATCAGTATGTGTTAGTTAAATTGACTTTTTTTTTTTGGATCTAGGTATAATCAACTTTCAAAAGGGGTTGTATACAAAGTCTGATATGCAAAAGCAAAGTAGTGAATTAAAAACTTTTATATTTCGTAAATCTCATGAAGTGATCAAATAAGAAAAGAGCCAAACATAACTTACACTTATTACTGGCGATGAGGTGGAAAGGGATAAACCTTGAAGATCGGCTATTAAACTAGGAGAAAGCACTGAAGGTTTGGCAACAACAGCAACAGGAGTCGATACATCATTAACTAGAAGAGGAGGGTAAAAAACAATATTTCAGTATTTTTGTCAATTTCAAAGGTATAAATGACAAGTCTAAAATATTAATTTAGAAAAGATTGTTCCTCTCACTGGGTAGATATATAGTTCAATGTTTTACCAGACTTATTTGCTATATAGTTTTTGTGGATTTATTTCTACTTTTGTTTAATCAGGAAAATATGAAAAAGTGCATATGTAAATTACATATTTATCCTTGTGGCCAAGTGAGCAAGATTAAATCAAAGAGAAGAGGCTCATCCGGAAGCTACTATATAAAAATAGATCAGAAGGGCAGAGAAATCAGGTTATATATACTGCAGATTCCCAATCTAGTAGTGATAAGCTTAACCTCCATAGGGTAACTCTAAACCACAGCCTGCATTTTACAGCCCATTCATAAAATGCAGGCTTCCTTTAAAGTGTTACTAAACCCACAACAGTAAAATCAGTCTGTATATGCAGTAAAGCTTGCTTGTTATACTCACTGTGGAACCTAAGGGGTTAATCCTCTGCATTGTGTAAAAGGCTGTTTGATACTGATTGCTCTGTTCCTCCCCTTGTTTAAAGTGACCACCTATTATCTCCTGATAAGACAGACTGAATGGTAGGCATTTTGCACATGCACAGTTTTGTGTGTATGGTTAGAGAGGTTTTGTTTTTTATTGGGAGAGAGCATGTGATCAGCACAGAGCCAATCAGCACTGGTCAGACAGAGGTCAGGGGTTTTGCATCCTCCTAGAGCAGAAAGAAAACTCCTCCTACAAGCTTAAGCTAGTGCTTGGCTGAACACTGATAGAAGCCACAGAACTGCTCTAACTTCTGATGAGAAAAGGTATTTAGCAGTTTATATTTACTAAAATAATTGCACTTCCATGTTGTGTGTACTGTGAGAGATCAGATATAGTGAATGTAGGGTCCTGGGTTTAGTAACACTTTAAGAAGTCTGCAGTTGCCTATGAAGTACTCTCTTCTTAGTATTCATTTAATAGTGATGTATCAGCTTTAAAGTCCCAAAGCCAGCAAAGCACTAAGCACATAAAAACATACATTTCCCTTTTAAGCAGTGATATGGCTGCAATACAACCAGACTGTCATTTTATAATTCATCTCTAAATTTATAAAACATTGTGAGCGTAAAAAATGACTTGACTTATGATAACATATGTTAACTACAAAGGGCATTTGAGAGAATGAATCATGTTCAACAGTCAACCAGTGCACTGTTTTAGGAGAAAAATGGGAAATTGATCAAATCAGTTTCTACAAAGTTAGGAAAGATGGATACAAAAAAAAAAAAAAAATACAAATCTGCAGCAACACCACCATACCAGGACAGCCTGTGCTGTCAGCTCCCTACTATATCCAGTTTCCCACTGGTATAGCAATTCAAAGTTAAAAAGGATTGCTGTATGACTGGAATTGCAGAAATTCTTCTTTACTTAAAGTACACAAAGACACAAGCACTTGCGGAGTTAAAATATTTAAAATGTTACTTTAAAACACAAGGTTCCTTGACCGGGGTTCTTCAGCAATCTACCCATCAATTGCAGACTGGTGACACTAAAATGCTCTTCCCCCTCATGGAGAGCGGTGCATGGAAGAAACACCCTGAGCGCATGGTGCTGGTTTCCGACAACCCTCCACGCCTGTCCATCCCAGACACTTGTATATGACATCACATGGGGTTGGATGAGAGGGGAAGGCTGTCAGTGCGCCAAAACAGGATTCTATCACAGCAGCTTCCCTGTGCCGGAAGCAACTCCGCTATTGTAATGTGCCCTGCTGATGCATATTTATGGCTACTTGGGTTATCCTGCCACCTTCAGGTGAATGGACACTGGCCAAAAAAAGGCAGGAATCCCCATCTTTGTAACAGGGAATGAGGAACAAGCAGGAGGGGAGATATCTCTCTGTCCTGTGATTTACTCAAAAAAAAAAGGATTTTACAGGTAAACCAAAAATTAACATTTTTTAATTGTACATCACAGGATACAGAGTTCATATTCATGACTACTTGATATGTCCCAAAGCACTGAACATGAGGGGTGGCCAACATAGCAACAAGGTCAACAATCAAAAAACCATCACAAAAAGCCACTTGCAAGGTGTTCTGCTGCAAACTGGTGTCCACAGAGGCGTAACCATCTGCCCTGGTGGAACTTCATACATGTGTGAAAAGACCAGGCACAGCCTTGCAAACCTGAACAACAGAAGCTTGATGCCAGGAAGTACTGACACTTGTGGTAGACTGGGCCTTGACCCAGAATGGAGGAACCAAATCCTTAATACCACAGGGCAGAGAAATGAGCGGACGAATCCAATTATAAATAGCAGACCAGGAAACAGACTGATCCTTAAGAGGACCTTCAGGCAAAACAAACAGGGAATTGCACTGTCAAAATTAAGCCATAGACAGAAACGTGAACAGCTAAAAACAACATCCAAAGAGTGAAGTGCATTTTCCTTAGGAATCTTGGAATTATGTCAATGCACACAATTCCCAAATTCAGGTGAACGTAGAAATGACCTTAAAGAAGAGGTCACATTCTTCAACACCACCTTATTCTCGGGAAGAATCTAAAAGTTTCCTTGCAGGAAAGTGCAATGAAATCAGAGACCCTTCAAGCTGAGGTAATGGCAAAACAAAACCTTTTACGCAAGGAGTGACAAGGAACTCTCCCGGAAAGGTTCAAAAGAAGTCTGCAAAACAAAAAATACATCCTCCCCCCTCCTCTTACCTTTCCTGCCTAACCTGTATACATTTGTTTTTTTATTTAATCAGCTTCGGGTTCAGTCACATGATCCTGCAGTTCTGACTTCCATGTGTCAGCGAGTAGCTAGCACAGGGAAAGGAGGGATGGGAGCCAATGGGTGATGTCATGGCTCCTGGAAATCCCATCTGTTGTTAAAGCGGAATTCCACTCACCCTGTCAAAAAATAAGTCAGCAGCTACAAAAACTGTAGCTGCTGACTTTTAAAAAACAGCCACTTACGTGTCCCTCGGTCCCACAGTCACAGCCGGGTACCCACTGCGCATGAGCGAGTAGCGCTGCGCTTCATGAATGGTTCTGTAGTCTTCTGGGACCTGTCACGAGTCCCAAAACACTACAGGGAGGGAGGGAGGACACCCACCCCCACAAGGTGCCAATCTTTAATGGGGAGCAGTCCTTAAAGCGGAACTTCCCCTTTTGGGTGGAGCTCCGCTGTAAGCACTTCCTGAGCAGGAGCTGCAGGATCACGTGACTGGAGCAGAGTGATCAAAAAATAGGTAAGTATACAGATCTTTTTATACAGGTTAGGTGGGGGGAGGGAACATTTTTAAAAGTAGTTTGACTCAGGCTTTTCTTCTACTTTAAGGCTCCATGGAGAAAAGGGGGACGCACATGTGGAACAATCTGTGTGACCAAAAAGATCTCTCTAGTCACACGGCTTGTTCCACATGTGTGGCAAAGAAACACAGGGAAGCACATCCATCACCTACAGACACTAGCACAAAACTGAGGCTTAGCTGAGCTGCGAGGAGTTATGCCTGGGTGGAGGTTACAGACTTTTTTTTTAGCCAATGTCCATTCACCTTAAGGTGTCAGTATAATCCAAATAGTCATGAATACAAACTCCTCTGTGTCCCGTGATGTACGATTCTAATGGGCTGATTGGGGGTTGAAATTGCAGAAAATTGGAGATAACCTGAGGTCTTAAGGTATAGAAATTTGGGCTGATCTGATATCTTTATGGGATGCAGTAGGGAGTTTAACTTGCCATTAGCAGTAAAGCTATAGGAGCAAAAATGTAAAACAACAAACACTGAGACTACAGCATACTCAATGGCACGCTGCCTGTCAGATGTTGGTAAAAATGGCACTTTTATGTGGAAAAGGTTGATGACCCCTAATCTACTATGTAGTCTGTTTCAATTATGATCTTATAAGGCTCTAGGTCAGTGTATCTTCTTATATTATTGCAAAGCACTGAAATGAATAATACTATACAATATAACAATTTGCAGCTGCACCTTTAAAAAGGAAAGACAAGAACTCACCTAAACTCATTAAAGAGTAACTCCACGTTTTGTTGCAAAAAAAAAAAAAATATTCCCCTCTGGGTCATGAATGAACAATGCAAGATTTTTAACAAACTTTGTTGCAGATTCCTAACATTTGTTTTTCTGAAGAGAGAGGTTTGTTTGTCTATGTTCATGTGGTTTCATAATTATCAATCAGCTGCTGCACTTGCAAAGCTCTAGTGAGTTAAATTATCAGGTCTGCATCCCTTTAGCTGTCATTTCCTATAGGGAGTATCTCACCAAAAATCAAATTTTTGTTGCAGGGGATGTCTGAAATCTGACTTGTATCTTAGTGCAAACTGGGAAAATCAGTAAGCCAATCCCACAAGCAGAAAATGATGTTTCTGGGGGGCATTCTGTACACATTCTGTGTACAGAACACCTCCAGGTTGTCATTGCATGTTACAGAAAATTACAGTGCTGCAGATTGAAAAGGAAAAGTAATTTTTAACAACATTCAATCACAATATAACTTGCGTAGTAATTGTATAAGCTATATATTTTTTATTTGCTGTTTTTTACCCTTTAACAAGAACACCTCAACCCCCGCCCCCAACTTCTTACTTACCTAGCAGGACAGCTGTAACCTGCTCCTTGCTATCATCCTTGTCAGCACTGGCTGTGCCTGTGCACTGAGCCACTGTGTATGGAGCTAAACTTCAAGCATCCACATTCTCAAAATATGGCTCTAGTATCAGTGTATGAGGGCTTGATGTACAGCTGTAGTCGCTGGTAAAAGAAGAAGTGGACCGCAGCTGTCCTTATAAAACACATATGCAGCTGGGCAAAGGGAGGAGAGGTCTAGAGGAGATTAGGTTAGGAGCGCTAGGAAGCATGGATTAGTGTAGATCTTATTAAAATGGACATTTGTACTCTTAAACAGTATTACACCCAAAACCAAAACTGTAATATAATGCAGCTTACTAACCATTAGATATGGTGGCTGCATTAGTTTTCTTTGTTTAGGCTATTCCCTCTGTTTTCACCTGGTGACCTGGCCAGTAATACACCTCATGTATTAGAGAGCACCAAATCTGGATGAAGGTGCAAAGGGGCACCTTTGTAAATTGTCCATCTGGGGGAGTGTTAGATGTACTAGCAGATTTAGATACACAAACAAATTAAAGCCAAACTCCAGCTCACACTGAAGTCAAACAATCAGTTACAGCAACATTTTTTTTCCTTTGGGATTATAAAAGTTTTACATGAATAAATGTTTGCTTTTGGGTTAAATACCACTTTAAAGAGGTCCACAGTGAACCCTAGAGAGAAAAGTTGAGGACTGTTTATAATTGGTAATGAAATTCACTTAAAACACAAGAACTATATGCTCCAAGACTCTGGCAATAACACTGAAAAAAGCATTTTCCTGTGGCACACATATAATGCAAGGACAGAAACATATGCCCCTACAGCCTGTTAATCTGGGCAATGTAAAAAAAAGCCAACAAAGGTCATTACAACAGCATGGAATGATCCATTTAAAGCAAAAACTGAGCCTTTACAACATCTCTAAAACTGGTCCACTCCCATACCCAACACTATTTTGAAGCTGACAAGAGTAATGTGAAAATTCAAAGGAAATAGAAAATAAAGAAGCAGAGATAAAAACACAATAAATATGTGAGAAATACAGACTGTAGAAATCTAGATACTACTTGCTGAAATAATTTTCATGACAAAATATCCTTTAACATAGCATTTATGTCAGCAATCTATGGAATTACAATATTTAACAATACTTACAGTCATCTAGATCTAGCAGTGACATAGCTTTTTTAGGTGGCTCCTTTGGTTTGACAGGCTTACTTTCAGTTTTCTGTAAAGAGACAGAACACTTGTTACATCGTGTAATATGTTCTATCTGTGATATATACAGTGCAGGTTTGCCCATAGACACAGGGCCTCGTCTCTTGCTCTCTCCTCACATGCTGTGATTGACAGCAGCAGGAACTAATAGCTCCCCTCACTGCCTCCATGGCCAGTGAGGAGAAGGGGGGGGGAGAGAGGGGGGGGAGAGGGGGAGGGGGGGAGAGGAGAGAGGGAGGGAGAGAGGGAGGGAAAGAGAGAGGGAGGGAGAGAGAGAGGGAGGGAGAGAGAGAGGGAGGGAGAGAGAGAGGGGGGAGAGAGAGAGGGGGGGAGAGAGAGAGGGGGGGAGAGAGAGAGGGGGGGAGAGAGAGAGGGGGGAGGGAGAGAGGGGGGAGAGAGGAGGGGGAGTAAGGGGGAGTAAGGGGGAGAGAGGAGGGGGAGTAAGGGGGAGAGAGGAGGGGGAGTAAGGGGGAGAGAGGGGGAGGGGGAGTAAGGGGGAGAGAGGGGGAGGGGGAGTAAGGGGGAGAGAGGGGGGGAGAGAGGGGGAGTAAGGGGGAGAGAGGGGGGGAGAGAGGGGGAGGGGGAGAGAGGGGGAGGGAGGGAAGGGAAGGGAGGAATGGAGGGAAGGGAAGGGAGGGATGGAGGGGAGGGGTAGAGGTCAGGGAGGGGAGAGGAAGGGGGAGAGGGAGGGGGGAGAGAGAGAGGGGGGAGGGAGAGAGGGGAAAGGGATGGCAGGGAGAGAGAGAGGGGGGGGAGAGAGGGGGGAGACAGAGAAAGGGAGGGGGAGAGAGGGTGGGGGAGAGAGGGAGGGGGAGAGAGGGAGGGGGAGAGAGGGAGGGGGGGAGAGGGAGGGGGGAGAAGAGAGGGAGGGGGAGGGGGGAGAGGGGGAAGAGAGGGGGAGGGGGAGAGAGAGGGAGGGGGAGAGAGAGGGAGGGGGAGAGAGAGGGAGGGGAGGGGGAGAGAGAGGGAGGGGAGGGGGAGAGAGAGGGAGGGGAGGGGGAGAGAGAGGGAGGGGAGGGGGAGAGGGAGGGGAGGGAGAGAGGGAGGGGGGAGAGAGGGAGGGGGGAGAGAGGGAGGGGGGAGAGAGGGAGGGGGGAGAGAGGGAGGGGAGGGAGAGAGGGGGGAGAGGGGAGAGGGAGAGGGAGGGAGAGAGAGGGGGAGAGAGAGGGGGGGAGAGAGAGGGAGGGAGAGGGAGGGAGGGAGAGGGAGGGAGGGAGGGAGGGAGGGAGGGGGGAGGGAGGGAGGGAGGGAGGGGGGAGGGAGGGAGGGAGGGGGGAGGGAGGGGGGAGGGAGGGGGGGAGGGAGGGAGGGGGGGAGGGAGGGGGAGGGAGGGAGGGGGGAGGGAGGGGGAGGGAGGGGGGAAAGAGGGAGGGAGGGGAGAGAAAGAGGGGGGAGGGAGGGGAGAGAAAGAGGGGGGAGGGGGGGTAGAGGGAGAGGGGGAGGGGGGGTAGAGGGAGAGAGGGGGGGATAGAGGGGGGTGGGGGGAGAGAGAGGGGGGAGAGAGAGGGGGGAGAGAGGGGGTGGGGGACAGAGAGCGAGGGGGGAAGGGGAGAGAGGAAAAACTGCTCTCGGGCACAGCGCTGGATCAAGATCGGGCTCAGGTAAGTATAAGGGGGGCTGGGGAGGGGCTGCAAACGGAAGGTATTTTGCATCAATACATACAGATAAAAAAACAAAAAACAACCTTTTACCTTTACAACCACATTAAATACATCCTACCAGTCTACAATTTGAAATGAAAATGCATTTTCTAACATGGAACTGTAGTATACTTTATGAAGAATTAAAGTTAGTGTCTCAAAAGACTGAAGTTTTTTTTTTACCTTCATGCACAAAATGCATGAAGGTAAAAAAAAATCTGTATCCAGTTTCCCCTCAAAATCCCACTTATACTTACCTAAGCCCCATCCAGTGATCTAGCTATATGCATGAGAGCAGTGGCTCTCTCCTCTTTTTCCCTCCCCACAGGGCAAATTGACAGCAGCAGGAGCCAGCGGCTCCTGCTACTGCTAATCAAGTCCTCTGATGAAAGAGTGGGGGGGGGGGGGGGCAGGGCTGAGTTCACACTGGTGCCACCATATGAAGCAGTTTCCTATAGGGGCACTTGATGAAGGAGCGTCAGTGGCGAACTCGAGAAAAGGAGGATCAGGGCTGTGCTGTGCAAAACAATTGTACAGAACAGATAAGTATAACATGTTTGTTATTAAAAAACAAACAAAAAAAAAAATTTTTACCTTTCAACCACTTTAAATCAATTTTGTTTAAAAAAAGCGACAAACTTTGACAATCTGTATTTTTTCCCCATCTCAGCTACACACAGTTTTATACAATGCTATAACAGTATGGGTTTCTGTCATGCAGCGAGGAACATTGCATGAGGCTGGAACACACAAGAACAGTTCCCAAAATATCAGTGGTAGAATCTAAAAGGAGGATGCTGCATGTGACAAGACTAGAAGGAAGATGTACAGTAAACTATGGGAGCACTATAAGAAGCTTTGCATACAAAACATATAATGTAAGGGGACCCCAAAAAAAAATCTCAGTTGAGAAGTAGGAAAATGCAGAACTGGGAATGTAAATCTGGGATTCTGATGTTCTTATATATAGAAAAAAAGATATATGAGTAAGCCCAAAACAGTATTTATATACAGTCAACTAAGTAAGCTAAGAAATGAAATGCATCACAGGCGCAAGAATTAATGTATGTCAAGTGTCATCCAATAATACAGAATTGTTTTCACCATAATAATTTCTCTTTTAAGTCCCTTCAATAGACCGACGTTCATTTCCCTGCAGAAGACAGTGTGGGTCTCACAGAAGATGTGATGGGGACATTGCATCTAGATTCCCCCATTTACAATTCATCTTGTTAATAGAGACAGAAGCTGGATAAAAGCATATAGTAGATGAAGCAGGAGATTGAGGATTTCTCTTGCGCTATGCATTATTCATAGCTTCTGACTGCAAAGTGTAGAAAATGAGAATTTTCACACCGCGCCAAGAGCCACAGAGACACGTGAAAAAAAGCACATGAATTGCGGTTTACTGGCTGGATTTTACCTTGCCTTCCAAAATATTTATGTGTTCAGCATCATTCAAAACTCACATGCTCTGACTGATCACCGACCGGCACCTTGGATTGCCTCTTAAAAAGTTATCAGCCAGAAATATAGTTTAGCTATTTAAGACATGATAATGGCACTTCCTGAAAGTGCTGCTCAGAGGGAAAGGACTATGAATATTTATATTTGTTTAGACTGCGGCTCCGCATTCATACAAAAGTTTGAGCTTTCTGCTATGTCAGATTGTTTTTTTTCTCTTAAGGATTTTAAATTATATAATTTGTACTGCATGTGCTACAAAAACAAGTTTGGACTGATAAAAAGGAAACTGATTAATGAAGTGGTATTCAAGTCCACACAAACAGCTACTACCTGATGTTACAATATTGCATGATAAAGTTACTGCTCAGTAGCTAATACCTGTTAAAGCAAAACTTTACCCTTAACAACGTGATAAAAAAAAAATGATGTTCTTAAGCAAGGGACATGCATTCCATATTAATAATTATGCTACTAAATTGCTGTAAATTGCCTCCAGCATTGTTCCCGTTTCTTTTTGCTGAAGGCTGCCATTTTGCTGAAGCCCAGAGCCTATGAGCTGCATCAAATCTTTAGGCTGTCAGAAGATCAGCCTCTAGTGGCTCTGATTTTTGGAAGTGTGCCGAAATACAGAGAGCAACTGAGCATCTGCAGAGCAGGGTGACACAGTGTATTACTGGATTTTAGACAGTAAAGGCACTTTTTTAATGTTTTACATAGATACACCTACAAATCAGGCCAGCCTGAAGTAATCAAGCAGGACTTAATTTTCGGGCTAAAGTTCCACTTTAATGAAAAATATATACCCGCATATTTGTCACGTTTTATTATTTTCTGATGATCCTGCCAGAAATCCAGTGACTGCTAAAAAAAAAAAAAAGAAGTTCACCTTCTGAACTGTTACACATTACCCCCATTCCTCTCCCTGCTGTCACATTTCAAAATAGGTATGGCTGTTCGGGGCTTCGCCCACAAAGCAACTTTCCAACTGACAGGCCATTCGGAAGTATGAACAGAAAGTCATAGGACCTGTCTGCAGGAGACTGAAGTTGCACCCATGATCCCCAGAACCCCACACGCATGTTGGTGGCTTGATTACCAAAAGCCTGCCGACGGGGTGTAAGGGAAGGGCTCTGGGGAGATGTAGTTCTGGGGAATGGTATAGGGCACCCTCCTCCCAGCAGTTGCCCCTACAAGAATGTTGGAAGCTTGGTGATGAGATCCAGAAAGTTATAATAGCAAATTCTCACTTCAGGACATGAGAGGCCAGCAGTCTTTGAAACAGCATAGGGAGGGAAGAAACCGGATAATGCTGGGGGCCAAAAATGCATTTAAAGACTGCTAGAGTGGAAACCACACGTCTTAGGCCTCATGCACACGGGTAGAAAAAAAAGCTGCTTTTAGGAGAAACTCTTTTGTATGCCTTTGAACACACTGTGGCATTTACATTTGTATTTTAGAGCAGAGTTTAGTGGCATAAAACATGCCTCAAACCTGTATTCTGAGAAGAGTATAGGTAGAGTTTACACGCGTGTGTAAACTAGCATAATTGTATAAACTCCAACTGTCTGGGCCAATTCGGAGCAGTGAAGATTACTGGAAAGCCCTCCATCTTGATCCTGCTAAGCAGGCGAGGAAGATGTTTCACAGGAGGAAATACACAAATCTCTTGTCACAGCAAAATTTCTGGTTTCTCCTTGATGATTGATGTACGCAACTACTGTGGTGTTATTCCAACTGAAATTGGGGTGGATTACCTTCCAGCAGGATGGTCCAAAGCTTCAGAGCCAACCAAATTTCCTGAAGTTGCAAAAGCTGTTCAGGAGAGAAGACTTCCAATAACTAAACCTTGAACTGCCTGGGTGCCAAGGACTCCTCCCCAGCCTGTCATTCTTTGTGAGGGTGTTGTAGAAGATATAATTGAAGGAATTCCCTGATTCCAGAGCCAGATTCCTGAGCTAACAGGCCAGAAGCAACCTAGTTCTCTGTGGCAAATGAATCGGTCTGTCCAGGGATTTGATTGAGATGCCAACTTTATTTGTCCTGTTTACCGTTCTCATCGAAAGTGAAAGTAAAAGAAAACCACAAATTTTGGGTTGACCCCGGAACAGTAAGAGGGGAAATCTTTCAATGGAGACACTAGTTCTAGTGACAGCCATCACTTTGAAGGGATTTACTCTCATTTCCTGTTTTGGCTCTGGGACAGGAAGTGAAGGGAAATATTCCCTAAGGAACAAAGATGGAAAAAACAAAACAAAAACTGACAGGTGTTATAACCCTCTCATATTCTATATAATAATTACCAAAAAAAAAAAAAAGGTTTGCCCAACTCCATAAAACCTTCTGTCTAGTGGCAGCAAGAAACTTTTAGGTACATTATTCTCCATTCCTCTATGCACTGGTGGTGGACTGTCCCTTTTTGCCCTAAAATCCAATGCAGGGGTATGAACCTTGTATCAGTCTTGATTATATAAGAGCACCTTAAACCACTGGAGTGCAGGGTAGAAGAGGATACAGGGACCAGGTTAGCTGTGCAAAGGAACCTGCAGAAGCAGGGGATCTTGTCAAGTAAATCTGATGTAACAATTCCCCTAGACAGAAACAAATCATTAACCTTAAGGGAGAATTCTTAGGTTAACTGGATTTCTTTTTTTAAAGCCACAGCCATTTGCTCCATGCATCTGAGAGATTAACATCAGCAATGATAAGAATGCTTTAAAGGGAATATGACCATTCAGCCATGTTTAGGCAAATTAAAAGTCACAGCCAAGATGGGATGAGGGAGCAGGGTCTTCCAACAAGAGCAGGTAACCTCTAACAGCTTATCAGTTGGGTCCTTAAAGACAGGTGCACTCCCCATGAGGATTGTAGTTGCTTTGTTAAGGCGGGACACTGTAGGATCCAGAGCAGAGTAGACCGCTTTTGTTAGCAATCCTTCCTGAATGGGTACAAGGCTAAAAGTACTTGGTGAAAGCAAAGAGATTGTCAGGGGGATTCTAAACTTCGTAGAGCAAATGTTGGATGAGTGATGCAAAGGTAAAGTCCTAGGTACTCTAATGGGCCCAAGACTGAAAACAGCACTGGCAGAATTAAAAGGGTGATCCTCTAGTTTCAGAGTGGTGTGCAATGCATTGATAAGAACCTGAAACAGCCTCTTTAGTTTGGAAGTAATAGCAATGGACTGTGATTCCTCAGGGCAAGCTCATCAGTCAAAGCCTGGAGTGACTTAGAAACAGACAGATTCTCAGTGACGGTTTGCTCTAATCTACTAAGTAAATCAGATATAGAATCTTCAGGAGATGGTGCATGAGCAAGCTTGTGGCTTATGCAATTACAGTCATAAAATAACAGTGATTTGGGTCATAAGGTCTTGCATGACCATAGTAAAAACTAGAGATGCACCAATACCGATATTAGTATTTTCACTACCGATATAAGTATTTTCACGAGTACTAGTAAAAATGCTCCTGATACCGGAAACCGATACTTTGCGTTTGTGATTTGCATCGATAAAAAATGTAAATTGCACTGCAAAAAATAGCATGCATTTCCTGTCCAAATCAAATGCGGTTTCCCCACTGCTCCTGTATGAACCCAAGCTTGTAGGAAACCTCCCTGCACCAATCCCATGCTGAGCAGAGAGTGGACGTGTGGGGATGTACAACATGGAGGCAGATACTCCATATTCTCAGCTGCAAGGGGGGAGAAAGTGGAGGGGATTTGAAATCCCTGTGGCTCTCTCGCCTCTACTTGCAGGGATGATAGTTCGGACTAGAGGGCTTTTGATTGGTCAGCACTGTCACATGGACAGTGCTGACAAATCAGGAGCTATTTAGCCCATACTGTCATCCCTGCAAGAAGAGAAAGCCATGGTGATTTCAAATTCCCAGACCTGTGAAGCAGCTTTCTCTCCTCTCCTTGCAGGAATCACAGTATGGGCTAGATAGCTTCTGATTGGTCAGCACTGTCACATGGATGGTTCTAACCAATCAAAAGCATTCTAGCCCGAACTCTCATCCCTGCAAGGAGTAAAGAGAAAGCTGTGGGGATTTCAAATCCCCGCCGTTTTCTCTCCTCTCCTACAGCTGAGAATATGGAGCATCTGCCTCCATCTGACATCAAGGTATACATCCTCACAGGCCCTTCTCTCCAACTCTCCACTGCGGGAAACCTCCCTTTACCGCTCTTGTGTGAACTCAGGCTATGACAAGCCTGGGTTCACACAGGAGCAGTGGGGAAACCGCGTGCGAATTGCACAGGAATTACTGGAAGTATCGGTACTCTTTGATCAAAAAAGGGTATCGGTGCATCCCTAGTAAAAACCTTAGCTGAAAGGTGGGAGGATCCAGCCGCATCCAATGGCGCTAAAAGGGATCATGAGCAACGGTTAGAGCAGAGAGCAACAGGAATCCAAGCTGCAGATGTTGGCACGGTCAGTAGGCATGATAAAAGCAGCCGATAATATTAGGGCAATTTATAAGATTAGGGTATGAGGCAAGACCTTAAATATTTACAAAAGCAGGTGATGGTCAGATGGCCGGAGGTGACCAAAGTCAGTAGGCAAGGAAGTAGGAATGGATGAACGTTCTATGTGGCTCCTGCAAGCAGAAGTTGAAGCAGGAAGATGCTTCCTTAATGCTGCAGGAAAGAAAGAACTGGTAAGGCGACACTCCACCAATATGACTCCTCCTGCAATAAAAGCAACTGGAAGGGGAATAATGGTGCCCACAAAATTAAGGTAGCCCCCAATGCTCAGTCTGATCAGCTTACTCACTAAGGGAGTCTTCAGGGACAGGGCAAGTGTAGACACCATGTGAGCAGCTCTAGACCTGGAAAACACTCCTCAGCTAGCTTTTACCATAATGGAGTCTGGAAAGCACCCCACAGAGAACCTAGTGCCTGAAGGTAACTTTCAAGCTATTAACCAGTTCAGTGGCATCTGGATATGGTACTTCAAATGTCAGGCTCAGGATGACTGCCCCAGATCATTGCAAATGAAGCAATAAAGCTTAAGCACCAATGTAGAGAAGAGTCTTGATTGATGAAAAAAATGCTGCCATAAATTGGTTAATCTTTTAAACAGTAATGCTCATTGTCAATCCTCCTAGGCCACTAGCAAACACTGGGGGAATAGTGGTGGGGGGAGTTCTCTTTGGCAAAAATTAAAATCCTATAGGCTAGCCCATGTCCACTCCTGTTGGTCAAACTATACCCTGAATGTTAAAGACTTCACTTGTCGCTAATGGACAAGAAAGTTGTTTTTGACTCAAAGTAAAACTGTGATTTGCTAATGCTAACACCTGTCTTACAGAAATAAGAATTCTTATCAGCCCACCTTGGTATACTGAAAGTCTTGGCCTACATTCACATAAAATAAAGGGCATCACAAGCTGATGTTTTGCAACTGTCTAGACTCACTGACAAAGTGTGGTGTCAGGCAGTTTATAGGCCAAGAATTTCTAAGATTTCTGACCTTCTGAATGCCTCAGCTCCCATTCTATCCTGACTAATGCTTTTTAGCCAGGCTTACACCTATGCTTTGTGGTAACATGCACATTACCACACAGACCAGCTTAGTGCTTATGGAGGGCCTTAACAAAAATGGTACATACTACCATGCTTTGCCTTCCCAAAAAAGGGTCAAGTGCAGTTTACTGAGCACATTAACATACTGTACAGGTATGAAGTTGCCCTTAAACCATAAACCTACTCCATCTTTAGCACTACATCCATAAAACAGTCCTAAAAAGTACTTGAGTTCTTACAAAAAAGAATCCATTCTGTTCTGAAATGCATAACCACAAACATCATAACTTCAAAACAAGACGACTGCAGTTCTTGTAACAGTAATGACTTCACTGGTCTAGAAACAGCACGATGGCTCAGTGCTTTGGGTTAGATTATGACAGCAGAATCTTCCCATCCTGACATTGGACTCTAATCTTCATTGGAGCAGGGAATGATGTGAATGTTCTTTAACCTCTGAAACGTTTTGGCAGAAATGCTGCTGTATAATTTATATAGAGAGATTATAGTTTACAGAAAAGATTTTACAAGTCTTTAAAGGAAATCGATAGTCATAATCCCTGATTATCTCACGCCTTGACTACTGCAACTCCCTCCTCACCGGCCTACCCCAGTGCACACTCTCCCCGCTTCAGACCATCCTGAACTCAGCTGCCAGACTCATCCACCTCACCAGCCGCTCCACCTCTGCCACCCCCCTCTGCCTCTCCCTCCACTGGCTCCCCATTGCCCAACGCATTAAATTCAAACTGCTCACTCTGACCTATAAGGCCATGAACAACACTGCCCCTAACTACCTCACCGACCTGATTCCCAGGTACCACCCTACCCGTACCCTTCGCTCTTCACAGGACCTCCTTCTATCTTGCTCCCTGGTCTCCTCCTCCCACGCACGACTGCAAGACTTCTCCAGGTCCTCCCCCATCCTCTGGAACTCACTACCCCAATCCATCAGACTGTCACCTTCCCTCCTCACCTTCAGGCGCTCCCTGAAAACCCACCTCTTCAGGGAAGCCTACCCCACCCTCACCTAACAGCCGCTGCCCTTCCCTCCTCCTACCACTCCATCCCCCACAGCCTTTTCCTCCTGTACCTCTACCCCCTCCCTCCTAGATTGTAAGCTCGAAAGAGTAGGGCCCTCTTACCCCTTGTGTCCTGTTTGATGTTACTGTACTGTTTCATGTATTGTCCCCCCTCTATTGTACAGCGCTGAGCAAACCCTTTGGCGCTATATAAACTCGATAGATAAATAAATAAATAACAATTTAATTTTATAACATTGGCATTGTACTAGCAATATAAAACAAAAAAACATATCTGGCAATTCAATACAAGCTTACTTGAAAAATCTCCACTCATGTTGTGAATTGTGCCTGTCTACTGGCCATCTCTTTCCACAACTTCCTGGATTTCTTGCATGCTTCACAGCATTTCCTCTTCTGTTTACCTTTAATTTCTATGCACTACATATGCCATTGCTGGCTGCAAGCTGTGATTCCTGTACTGGCTGTGCCTCCAGAAATTCCTCCTCTCAGCAACTCAATAGTGCAAAAGGCAGGCTCTGTGAATTCTGTGACACAGCAGTACCTACCAACAGGGCATGGTGAATGCATGTCAAAGAATTCAAAAGGTAAATGTGTGAGGATCTTCACAAAGTAAGTTTACAAACTTAAGGATTGTTGAGAATAATAGGAGTAGGCTGGAAATAATTGAAATACAAAGTAGAAATGAATATGTGATTTTACATTTTGAGCACAGATATGCTTAACCACTTGCCCTCCTGAGGATTTACTCCCCTTAATGACCCGGCCTCTTTTTGCTACACAGCGCTGCACTAATTCAACTGATAATTGCGCGGTCATGCAATGCTGCACCCAAACGAAATTTACGTCCTTTTTTTCACACAAATAGAGCTTTCTTTCGGTGGTATTTGATCACCTGTGCGCTTTTTATTTTTCACGCTATAAACAAAAAAAGACCAAAAATTTTGAAGAAAAAGGATATTTTTTACTTTCAGCTACAAAAAATATATAGTAAACTCAAAGTTGGTTATAAATTTAGGCCAAAATGTATTCTGCTACATGTTTTTGGTAAAAAAAAATCCCAATAAGTGTATATTGATTGCTTTGTGTGAAAGTTATAGCGTCTACAAACTATGGTATAGATACTGCAATTTACGCCTTTTTTTGCTATACAGCGCTGCGCTATTTTAACGGACAATTGTTTTCCGCACAAATTGAGCTTTCTTTCGGTGGTATTTGATCGCCTGTGCGGTTTTTTATTTTTTGCGCTATAAAAAAAAAAGGCTGACAATTTTGAGGAAAAAATACAATATTTTGGACTTTTTGCTATAAAACATGTACAGTAAAAAAAAATTTAAAAATCAAATTTAGTCATAAATTTCTGCCAACATGTATTCTGCGACATGTCTTTGCTAAAAAAAAAAACCCAATACGTGTAAATTAATTGGTTTACGTGAAAGTTATAGCATTTACAAATGGTGGGAAAGATACTGGGATTTTTAATTTTTTTTTATACTAATAATGGCGGCGATCAGCGACTTATGGCGGGACTGCGGGACTACGGCGGACATTCTGACACTGGGGGGGAACTGACTTGGGGTCACTGACATCCCCAGTGACACCAATACAGTGATCAGTGCAAAACAAAAAACACTGACAATGTACTAATGGCACTGGGGAGGAAGGGGTTAACTATTATTCAGTGAACGGGTTAACTGTGTGAGGGGAGTGTTTTACTAGGGGGTGGGGGTGTGTACTGCATGGAGACACACTGATCCGGACAGATAAACTCTTCTGTCCCGATCAGCGTGTCAGGAGCTGTCAGGGAACTGACAGAAAGCACAGCTACTGCTCTCTGTCAGTGATTGCCGCTAATCGCCGGGACATAGCCGGTAACGACCGGCTGTGACCCGGCAACTGACATCCGCGGCCGTGATCGTCAGGACAGGTAGGGCGGTGGCGCGCCCCCTACCTGTTTTGAAAACACACGTTTTAAAACGTGGTTTTGCCCAGCCATGCCGCCGTATTTCTACAGTGGCTGGGCGGCATGTGGTTAAAATGCAGAAATGTATGTTGTATAAATAAATATGTTGTACACCTGTTACCAATTATTGAGGTCATCACAAGGGGCCATGTATCTTACCTTGCTGTTGGTAATATTTTTAGGTGTTTGTAGCTCAAAGTCACTATCAATCTCAGATCCCGAATCCGAGCTTGCACTTTCACTTGAAGAACTGGAATCTTCACTTTCTGATGTTACAGTATTCTCTTCATCCTCAGACTCACTACAAATGCAGACATTCAATTATTTGAATATTGTTTGATCTTCTCAAGGCACTTTTACAAGCAAGCAATTTTAATACAAAATGTTCTAAAAGCATACATTACAAATTCCAGATACGATGGCTACATTTCAAGATATCTAAATTATCTATTTGCATGAATGATCATCATATAAATTGCACTTGGATTGGGAATACCATTCATTGACATAGAATTTTAATATATTTAAAAGATGGTTACAAAAAGCACTGGTTACCATGTTAGTGTCTGCAGAAATTGTATGTGAAAACCTAACAATCAACATCTCTTATTTACTCCCTTTTGGTCTCTTAAATGTACAATCGAAAGTCAAAATCGCAGTTGTAATGATTACTGCTGTCAAAAAACATATCGCCTAACAAACTGTTGATAAAAACTGTCCAGTCAAGTTTTTCTTTTTAAATACCTTCCTGTTTAACCCTTTTTTTTAAAGCTTATTTTACCCTAACTCCTTTTTCTCCTCCCCTTAACAACTATTTTCTGCTGATTATTTTTTCAAAACATTATTAATTGCCTGGTCATACCGGTGTCATTTCAGGTGAAATTTGCTAATTGAAATCGCATCTAATGGGCGATTTGCTGCAGCGATTTCTAAAGTAGTTTGTGCATGACTTTTTCTGCAGTTTTGTTAAGATTTCACATACATAGAATATAATGGAAATAGCACTGCAAGTTGCAAGAAATTGTTGAAAATCTTCAGAAGTAGCAATAAAGTCTTCAGAAATCAGACCTGAAATCATGCGGATATTGCACACAAATCGCGTGATTTTAAATCGCAGCAGTGTGATCAGTGGCTTAAACTTTTTTGCCTGTTAATTTTAATGTATTAAAAAACCGAGCAAAGTAGAAAAAGCCTTTATTTGTACTTTTGTAGATAACTCAGCAATGTTTTGTGTATCAGTATCCAGTGTAATTTTAAATAGATCACATTATAGATAAAACTAAAGCAAATTAAAGTTATGTTTTTGTCTATGGATTGCAAAAAACATAGCAAAAGTATTACATTGCAAAACAATAAACACAATTGTGATAAGATAACAAAATATAATTTAAGAAATTATACATTTACTGCCAAATCAATAGGCTCATAGCCAAAATGTAAAAGTTGCCCTGCTTATAAGCAGTGAGAGCTGAAGGGGTTAATAAGGGGGCTGCAATCCATAATATATACTGTTTTAACTGTATTTATTTAAAAAAAATAAATAAATAAAAAAGCAGATACTGAGCCTTCTTCAGTTTGGAAGTATTTTTTTTGTCCTAATAAAATGTGCAGATTTCCAAAATCATGCGCTTGCTGTTCCAGCTAACATCACCATCGCAAACTTTAACCACTTGCCCTCCTGAGGATTTGCCCCCCTTCATGACCAGGTCATTTTTTGTGTTACGGCGCTGTGTTACTTTAACTGACAATTGCACGGTCATGCAACGCTGCACCAAAATGAAATTTAAGTCCTTTTTTCCCACGAATTGAGCTTTCTTTCGGTGGTATTTGATCACCTGTGCGTTTTTTATTTTTTGCGCTATAAGCTAAAAAACAGACAATTTTGAAAAAAAAAAAAACAATATTGTAGACTTTTTGCTATTAGACATGTCTAGTAAAAAACAAAAAAAAATCAAATTTCATCATAAATTTAGGCCAAAATGTATTCTGCGATATGTCTTTGCTAAAGAAAAAAAAATCCCAATACATGTAAATTAAATGATTTACGTGTAAGTTACAGTGTTTACAAATGGCGGTATAGATAATGGGATTATTTTTTTTCTCCTACTAGTAATGGTGGCGATCAGCGACTTTTAGTGGGACTGCGGCAGACATTCTGACACTGGGGGGAACTCACTTGGTGTCACTGACATCTCCAGAGACACCAACACAGTGATCAGTGCTAAAAAAAAAAAAAAAAAAAAAAAAAAAAAAGCACTGATACTGTACTAATGGCACTGGGCAGGAAGGGGTTAATGTGAGGGGCGATCAAAGGGTTAACTGTGTGTTTTACTAGGGGGCGGAGATGTGTTTTTCACTGTAAGCACACTGACTGGGACGGCTGTACTTTGCACAGCCATCTCAAGCAGTGTGCTCGAGCTGACAGGGAGGAAGATTGTATGTAAACAAAACCCGTCGGAGATGCTCAGTAATCATCGGGGGCCGGCTGGTAATTACTGGCTGGTAATTACCGGCCGGGAACCGGTGATAGACATCTGCAGCTGTGAATGGCGGCGCGGGTAGGGCGGTTAAAGTTCTTCCCTAGCCAAAATATTTTCGTTTTGAAAATTGAAGAAAACAATTAGAACCCAATTCTAAAGGGGTAATAAGAATAGCAAAATTAAAAATAAAAACACTTGTATGTGAGAGTCACATACTCAAACTGTAGTTAGATGTTCAAATATACAAGAATTGTAGCTCTGTTTTAGGATGTGATGTAGTTGCAGCATGAAACAGAGGTATATTTATAGATTAGCAGGTATGTGTAGGTGAATCAGGGTGTGTGCAAAATTTCGATGGATCAAAAAAAAAAAAGTTGCTATATTTCTTTGTAGGATGGATACTGTCAAGCTGCATTTATCTTGTTAAAAAGAAAAAAGTGAAGTATTTTTCACATTTTGCAAATTTGTACACGAGTTTAGTATATGGATCCTGCATTCCTTCTAATACAACAGGTACACAACACCTTTTACTTTATTGCACTTCATCTACTTGAAATGTACAACTTTACTTTTGCACAAAGTGGCATTTATAGTCTACATCCCTTTGGCCTCATTCACTCAGGTATAACTTAAGAATACACCTGTGTGGGGGCACACAGCAGCTGCATGAACATAGGCATAGCTACCAACACCTGTGCATTCCTATGCAGGCAAACAAGGCCCTCCCACGGGTGTATGATTAACCACTTCCCGTCCGGCCCATGTATATAAACGGCCAGATGGGAGCAGTGCAGGGGAGGGTTTCCATTCATAAACGGCGCCCGCCATTTTAGCCTGTGCACACTCTCTGGGAGAGCACAAAACCGCGATCCGGTGCCACCGATCACTGTGCGGGACCTCTGTGTGAGGTCCCGATCATGTGATCACTGATTGGCCAATCAGTGATCACATGAATAGTAGTAAGCAAGATGTTACTTCTGACATCATTGCTTACAACATGTGAAATCTGTGAATGATCACAGAGGTCACATGGTACAAGGCTATTCACAACAGCCTTGTACCATGTGACAAGCTGTGACCAATCACAGCTTGCACAGTATTTCTCAATGGCTGTAAGCATGCAGCCAGAGAGAGAAAAATGATTGATTTTACAGCTTTTATGGGTGTAAAAACAATCAGTGTAAAAAAAAAAAAAATCACCGCCCACAAGTAGTACGGTGACACTGTACTGCTAGGGTGACAGTATGTAATAAACAAAAAAAACAAAAAACACACAAATACAAAAAATAAAAAAACTTAAAATTTTTTTTTAAAAATTATACTTTTTGGTTATAAACTAATTTGGGTTATTTTTTTTTACTAAGATAACTGAATACATTTTGGCCAAGATTTATGAAGAAAGATTATTTATTTGTAACATTTTATAAGAAAAACACTATTTTTTCCAAATTTTTGGACTTTTTCATTTATATAGCAAAAAAATAAAAATCTCAGTGGTGAATAAATACCACCAAAATAAACATTTTATCTGTCTCAAAAGAAAATGCTAAAAAATTCATATGGGTACAGTGTTGCTTGACCGCGCAATTGTCATTCAACGTGTGACGTTGCTGAAAGCTGAAAATTGGCCTGGGCAGGAAGGGGGTAAAAGTGTCCGGACTTGAAGTGGTTAAGTATGCCTGTGTGAACAAGGCCTGAGGGGGAAAAAAAAAAAAAAAAAAAATCACAGCTTCATAACAGAAGTTTACCTTTGTTTTCAAACGCTGACACACATTATAATACATGAATCTAATGAGAAGAGTTTAACGGTAAGTAGTAGCTCGTGTTTGCAGTGATGAAAAGCCTATAATAATTTAACCTACAGATTTCATTTGTTCTGAGTGGGAGAAACAATATAAATCACTTTTAAAATCATTAAATCCTGACTTAAATTAATAAAGTAATAATTGGGGCATTATGCTGTGTTTGTTATGGAAGTGGCAAGGCGAGCTGCTTTAATTACTGTCTGTAATAAGAGGAGCAGAGTGCGTACTGCACCCCAATCAGGGCTGTCAGCCACAACTGAGCTGAACTGCAAACTCATCAGCTGAGCTGGCGGCAGGTTACAGTGCAAAGGGTGAACGTGTCTGCAGAGACCACTGCGAGACATTGCTTAGGAAGGAAAAATAGACATATAATGAAGTGGAACATATTCTTGGCAATTATTGACCATTAAGCTTGCTTTAAGTGCAACAAAGAATTCCAACCAAATCAGCCTCAGTTTCTGGTAAGGTGTGAAACAGGTAAATCACATTAATGGTTTCATAAAGTGATTGTAAAGACGCTGGCTTAGAAAAAGCAGCGAAAGCCACTACTGTCAATCACAGCTAGTGCGGAGGGAGTGGGGGCCAAGCTGCACTCTGTCTCTTATAGGCACACATCGCTGGCTCAGGAGCAAGCCCGCACAAGCGCCCCTATAGCAAGTGGCTTGCTATGGTAGGCACTCACCGGGGTGGAAAGGGCCAGGAGCAGTGGAGGGGGATCCGAGGAGGATTGGGGCTGCTCTGTGCACAACCATTGCACAGAGCAACTATAACATCCTTCGCCATATCATCCCCCGCAGTTATCACCTTTTGTATCACCTCCCCTTTCCTTTAGATTGTAAGCTCCACGAGCAGGCCCCTTCTATTCCTTCTGTACTGAAATGTATTGTAATTGTATTGTCTCCCTTTATATTGTAAAGCGCTGTGTAAACTGTTGGCGCTATATAAATCCTGTATAATAATATCTTTGTTCTTTCCACAGATCTCTGCTAAGCAGGCGGATGACAGATCCATGTCCACTCTGCACGGGGTTGTCAGATGTGTGCAGACCACCTGTCCATTTACATTTGACTGTCCCTTGAACTGCTAGATGGGTGGGGAAAGGATCCCCATCAGTCTCCTTTTAGCGGATCGGATTGGATGCAGGGGGGTGTAAGTGGACACGTCAGTTCACATCCAACTCCCCATAGAGAACAATGAGTGTTCCAATAGGGTCTGACTGAAAAATGTACAGCCTGACCCAATCAGTCCGCATGTGCAAAAAGACCCTAAAGGAGTCCTTTGTGTAGAAGTACAGCTTACCATACCCAATACAGGTGGGTCCCATATGGGTTTTTGTTTATGAAAAAAACAAATGAAAGGTGAAAAAAACACTTCTGAGAAAAACAAACTTGGGTAGGAAGGAAGCGAAGAGCTATGGTTGGACAGTCTTAACACACAGTCCCACATGACTCCACCAATAACTGTAATCTAATTTTGATTAACATCTAAAGCCATGTATATATGAATAAACAACTGGATATTTTTTCTCTATAAAAGCATAGACCAGTGTCCACTGACCAATCAGGTTTCAGATTTACACACTTGTGGGGGTCACAGAATGCGATCAGGTGGCTATTTTCATTAGAAAGCAGACAGTTGGCTTGTAAAGTGTACACACACTCCGGACAGGTGCAGCTACTGGGAGTATGTGTATCCCCCCCCAAAAGACTTACAGCAGTGGCAGTAAAAGGGTTGAACCATTTTCTACTATTTAAAAACAAAAAAGTTTTGCCTTTAGATTTCCTTTAAGCCTTTAACTGGAATCAACAACTGTGCAGTAAAGCATTTAAGGTCTTCTTTTGCAGGCACTGTGTGAGGGTAGGGAGCTGTTTATATATCACTATGGACTAAGGATTTTAGTTCATTTAGGACTGCACACAGAAAACTGTATATTTATTTTTTGGTATGGCAAAAAACATTTTTTATAGTCATAGAATAAGAATTTATGGTGCTGGTTACTCCATCAGGTCACAATAATCTCTATGTGCCAGGCGAGAGGAGATACTCTGTCAAATCCTAGCTCAGCTCTGATAGTATGTGCTTAGTTAAGATTGAGATTCAAGTCTCCTTGATTACCACTGGAAATTGATTATTCATACATATGTAATTATATTCTGTATGTAGTTATGTCAAAGGAACACAGGTGCAACAGAAATGTATGCAAGCTTATGTCAGTTTATCGAAGACATCTTCCCTCCAGTGGCTTTTTATGAATGTATTGGGAGGAGAATTCACCCCCGCACAGATGAACCAGGAAGCACACTTAGGTCCTTGTCACATGGACTTTCCATCTGTCCATATTTCATCTGTCTGTTGATGGATGAAAAACAGCAATGCATTCCTATGGGCAAACAGATGTAATAGGACGTCATCTGTGTACATCAGTTTTTCATCTGCTTCCATTCAGGTCTGCTTTATTAAACGGAACAAGTTTAAAAAAAAAAAAAAAAAAGGATGAAAACCTATGTAACAAAAATATGACTGAACAGATGATGCCCATGTGACAGGGGCCTTTTAGTATACAACTAGCTAAACACACTGAAAAAGATAAAGCAGTAAGGATAACAGCTACTGAGACCAATAACTTGTGAGCACCGCACACTAAATACAGTTCCATGCTTCATTCTCAGGAATAATAACCAAACATGGTTGCCTGCATTACACATGTAGAGAAGCTAAAATGAAGTACAAAACTGTATTAAATCATTACCTTTTACCCTCTTTTGAGCTCTTCTCATCTTTGGATTCATCCTCTTCTTCACTTGAAGAACTGTCTTCTTGATCATCGCTTTTGTCTTCGCTGTCAGAATCATTTTCTAACACAATGACAGAATGACTTAGTATATAGCCCGCACACATCACCGAGGTTGGTCAAAGTTTAACTGACTGACTAAAACTTATATCCTGATAAGTCAAAAAACAAACTTAATATCACATAAACTAGTATAGATTCCTCAATTTATGCTAAACAGTATGGAAGAATGAATGTTCTCCACTGGCTATTGTATTCTGACAGCAGACACTCGGGGAAGTCAGAAAAAACAAACATTTCATTGGATGCAGTTACTGTTCAGTTTTCCAACTGGCTTCTTCAATTAACCAGTTCCCAACAGTTCCATAGCCGAAGGACAGCTACAGCGCGGTTGTGTAGTTCTGGGACGACGTCCATGGACATCATTCCAGAACACGCCCCCCTGCACACCTCCAGTGCTGCCAGTGATCGCTGTGTCCTATGGACACAGCTGATCACGTGATACAGTAAACGGCCAATCATGGCAGCCTTTTACTATGTGATCAGCTTTGTTCAATGACACAGCAGATCACCGGGTAAATACAGTTGCCGGTTATCGGCTGCACTTTCCTTACGCTGTCACAGCGTGAAGAAAGTATTGCCGAGAACCGGCAATAGTCAGTGAAGGGATCAGCATTGATGATCAGTGACCAGCCGTGCCGCCCACCTGTGCCCATCAGTACCGCCCACCTGTGCCTATCAGTGCCATCCACCTGTGCCCAGCAGCGCCACCCATCAGTGCAGCCTATCGATGCCGCCTATCCGTGCCACCTCATCAGTGCCCATAAGTGCTGCCTATCAGTGCAGCCTCATCATTGCATATCAGTGATGGAGAAAAATGACCTGTTTGCAAAATTTTATAATAGAAACAAAGAAAAACTTTGTTTTCAAATTTTTTGCTCTTTTTTTGTTTATAGTGCAAAAAAATAAAAACACCCAGCAGTAATTAAATACCACCAAAAGAAAGCTCTATCTGTGTGAAAAAAATGATAAAAAGTTCACATGGGTACAATGCTGCATGACCGCGCAATTGTCATTCAAAGTGCAACAGCGCTGAAAACTGAAAATTGGCCTGTGCAGGAAGGGGGTATAAGTGCCCAGTAGGCAAGTGGCTAAAGTCAATTTATCAATTCTGCCAACCCAGGTGGAACCGACAGGGCAACCCAGCTGATTCAGAAGGAATTAGTTGAAAATGGAGCCATCTATGGCAGCCTATAATCAGCAGTATCTTGAGAAAAATTATACACCTGGTGTGCAATACACAACAGTGTAATGAACTGTGACCAATACACATAAAACCAGTGTTTGAATTACACAATGATACCTGCCAAGGCCATGTCTGTTACATATATTGTGTATGTGTGCTAAATGAGGTTTATAATAGGAAACATTAAACAAGGCAAAGAGCAATAATATAGAAACAAACTAGCAAACACCTTTAGCTATTCTTCAGTCTTAAAAGGGCAAAACTGGCAGCAATGGGTTTCCAAACTCTGCACATAACATTGTATTTGCCCTGCTTTATTGAATAAGCATGCATGTTTATTTTGAGGCAAAACATATTTGGGGATGACTTCATAATGTATGCAAAATAATAAAAAAAAAAAATCTCTGAAGGCTGATGATATGACGGATAGAGCCCCCCCCACCAAGTCTTGATGATTGGATTATACCTCCAACTGGAAGAGTAGGAAAAAAGGTGCAAAACAAAAGCCTGGCCTGGGGACTGGCCCATGCTGGTATTCAAACCTGTTCTTTGCTTTATTAAACAGTGAAAAAGGAGGGAAAATACCCCAAAACAAGGGCAATAGATTAAAGACTAGTAGAGGTGGGTGTTATGTCCTTTAACATAGTCAGAGAAAAGGATTTTACATTGAGTCAGTCTTGACAAATGGGATGTCCAAAAGCAGTAGCTTTAGAGGGGTTGGCTGCAAAAAACAAAATGAAAACAAAACAAAACAAAAAAACAAAACAAAAGCAAAAACAAAAAAAACAAAAACAAACCTAAACAATTAACCCCTGGCAATAACCCTGACATTGCCTTCGAATGGAAGGACTCTACCCTGAACCTTCTGGCTTCTGCAAGGACAATAAGTGCCTTAAAATCCAAAATAAGAATGATTCCATCCTTCTAGGAGTTGGGAAAAGTTTTAATAGAATCCCCTGAACTTTACTGAGGGAACTGGAACAGTCATCCTTTTGCAGCAGAAGAGCCCAGATGGCTAAACAAAAAATGATTTCTTCTTGAAAAATAGGGGGTTTGGTCACCAAGGGCTCCTCCTATGCTGAGCTTTTTTTTGTAACAAGCATCCTACATCTGCAGGTGGCACTATAAGTGTAAGTGAGAGGTACTGTATGTCCACCAAACCCAAACTTTCCAGGTGCATCAAAGCAAGATGCACTTGCTTTCTTTAAAAAAAAACAGCCACATCCTGAAAAGAAAAGCCTGTCCTTTGCCAGCATGCTGACTCTTGCTCTTTCTGCATTGTTCTCTCTGCAAAGATTCTGAACCTACCGTTCTGCAGTCAGCAAAACTGAAGCTCACTCCCCAATAAAAAGCTCAGGAAGTAGCTGATCCCTCATCTGTTTTCATGCATCTCAATTATTGTTAGTCGTTTCAAAGGGCCTTAATTTAAAAAGGCAGTATTATTTATGTAAAAATAACTAAAAATTAAAAAGCACACAAACATCTATTCAAAAATAAATCACACTTCAGATAAAATCACCTGAATTGTGCAAGAAAAAAATGCATGCCGCAACATTAACTGCCCAGCTTCTAGTCTGGCACATTTTATAGATATCAGCATTATTGAAACAAACCTCTCACACAGAGAAAAAAAATATTGCTATTTTTAGAGTAAATTCTCTATTCATTTCTGTATGTTGGACCACACTTTACAATGCGGTGCTGGACAACTACTGATGATGAACTACATATCTCAGCACAAAATGCAAATTAGAAGAATCTTAGCATGCTCTTGTGCAGCCCTGCTCTGCCTAGATATCGGCTACCAAACCTGTCTGCCATGACCTTTAATATAAGAAAAAACTGGATAAGCAGGAGAATTTCTTTTTTGGGCAGATTATTATGGGTGCATTTCAGTACAGGTCGCCTCTGTGATGTCCCCAGTTTATTTGGAGAAAATAAGAAAAATGTGTTTTGAAACTAATAGGATTTCTGTAAGATGGCTGCTCAGTTAGAACCTGAACTTTGTGAACCATATTCATTTACCACTGGATGCTGCAGATGCTTCCTCTTCCTCAGATTCTGAATAGAACTTGTCTGATGACGATTTCTCTTTTTTCATCTTTCCTTCCAAGGGTCCCCATTGTTTTGACTAAAATAGGGAAAATAAATTTCCTAATAAGCATGCACTGAAATGTAAGGCAAAGATACAATGACACTATACACACACAGCTTGTCCCTTGGCAACAGGGCTGTCTAGTGACAACAGGGGGTCATGACTTGCCCTTAGTGACATCACAAGTCTAAATTGCTTGTTGCTAGTGACATCACACCTTGACCTGCTTTGCCACTAGAGCAAGCTGCAGATAATGCAATTTTCTTTCCTGCAACCATGGGATGCAGGTAAGAAAATAGCTGGATTCCCCCCATCAATAAAGTCAGTCTTGATGGGGGAATACCTCCTGCTGGCAATAATCAAATGCTAAAAATCCAACATGTTTGTTGTGCTCGAGTTGATCGAAGAATCAACTTGAGCAAATCAGTCTGCCCATAGATGGATTGAATTACAGGCAGTACCTGCTGAACTGGCCAAGATTTGATCCATTTATGGCTGGCTTAACCACTTCATGTCCGGACACTTTTACCCCCTTCCTGTCCAGGCCAATTTCAGCTTTCAGCGCTATCACACTTTGAATGACAATTGCGCGGTCATGCAATACTGTACCCATATGAATTTTATAGCATTGTTTTTGAGACAGATAAAGCTTTATTTTGGTGGTATTTATTCACCACTGGGATTTTTATTTTTTTTTGCTATATAAATGAAAAAGTCCAAAAAATTTGAAAAAAAGTGTTTTTCTTATAAAATTTTGCAAATAAGTCATCTTTCTTTTTTCGTTTTTTTTTTTTTTTTTTACATACTATTACCCTAGCAGTACAGTGTCACCATGGTGACACTGTACTACTTGTGGGGGGTGATGAAGATTTTTTTTTTTTTTTTTTTACACTAATTGCTTTTACACCCATAAAGGCTGTGAAAGCAATAATTTCTCCTCTCTGGCTGCATTCTTGCAGCCATTGAGAAATACTGTGTGAGCTGTGATTGGTCACAGCTTGTCACATGGTACAAGGCTGTTGTGAATAGCCTTGTACCATGTGACCTCTGTGATCATTCACAGATTTCACACGTAGTAAGGAATGATGTCAGAAGTGACATCTTGCTTACTACTCTGCATGTGATCACTGATTGGCCAATCAGTGATCACTGATTGGCCAATCAGTGATCACATGGTCGGGACCTCGCACAGAGGTTCCGTATGACGATCGGTGTTCCACTGTGTCCGGAAGACACAGCGGGCACCGGATCGCGGTGCTGCACTCTCCCAGGGAGCACGCACAAGCAGGGGGCAGAGAGGCTGTTTATAAACGGCCACTGGCCCCTGCACTGGCACCATCCGGCCGTTTATATACAACGGTCGAACGGGAGGTGGTTAACGCATCCTTGACCCATGTGGCTGTTCTATTGACATAAGCCATTAGTCCTATAAATATGCTTCAAATTCTATGAGGTTCCTTGCTATGGACATTGCTTGGCCACAAGGCTTGCCTATGTGGACATTACCAATGCTTTCGTTTTAATAATATTTAACTACACACAGCATTCATGCTAGTGAAAACTGCAACTAGTCAACTAAGTCAAAGAACTATTTCAATACAACCTAAAAAATATCATCATGCAAATTCTTAAGAAAAGGAAGCATTATATTTTTAGACGCCCAGAAATATACAGATCTGGCAAGGGTGAGGTTTTAAGGCTGGCCATACATTATATAATTATCTTCCAATTTTCTGCCCAATTTCCTTTAGATTTACCTTCAACTGTGTAGTACAAGAGCCTGCCTAATTGGATACAACTGAAAGTGTTGTTTACGTTTGTCCTCCTATTATATGGTTTTTGGTAAATCTAAACCAAAAATCTCCAGATAATTGTATAATGTATGGCCAGCCTTAGAGTCTGACAGAGAAGCTGTAAACATGGATTTTCTCTTATTAGATACAGCTGCTGCCTTTTATTTTTGTATTTTAATTTGACAAATTTTCCTTCAAAACAAATTTATGCTGTAAAGTCTTCAAAAGTTATTCTACAAAAGGTGGAGAGGGCAAGAAGGTGGCAGACCAAATATTTTTTTTTTTTTATTGCTAGAGTGGAAGAGGGATATATGGTAAAGTCATATTTAGACTGCACTTAGATCAGCCAGAAAAATGATTAATAAATTCACTGAAATGTGCTGATGGACGGTTTAAAAGTAGCACAAAAGTTCAAAGGACAAACTCTATGTTCTCATATCCTGTTGTCAGTTTTCTTGAATCAACCAATGATTCTGCCTGCCCTTGATCATATGGATTTACTATTCACATACGTAAAATAAAACAAAAAAAAAACCACTAAAATAAGGACAGGTATAAACAGACACTGGCGTCTGTGCTCCATTAGTGACTGCTCGAACATGGTTTTCCCTGGTGTTGAGATCCAAGTGATCAGAGTGCATCAATCAACATGTGCAAATTCTGTAGTCTGTGTTCATAAAAGAGAACCTGAAGTCAAAACATAATACTAAGCTTGCCAAAGACTAAAAACATCTTTATGTTATAAACATGTTCCTTGAATGGTATGGTCACCTGACCCTAGGTCTGGACTGGAATTTTAGCTGGGGAGTCACATGAGTGTCATCACCTCCCAGTACTGTCCGTGATACTTTTTTTATTTGCACTAACATACAATTTTGAGGACAAGCTTTCGGGGTATGTCCCCTTCTTCAAGGTCTAAGCAGTACTATTAAAAATCACAAAGTTTAAGCAGAATGTTAGAATGGATTGAGAGAAAAAAAAAAAAAGGGCTACAGATAAGATACATCAAAAGTGAGGGGGGGGAGGGGGGATACTACACTCACACAGAGGGGGTCAAGTTTTAGCTAATAGATAGTCATAAAGCTGTCGGATAGTGGTTGAGGAATCCCATGTCCAAATTAAGACCGTTATCTTTAGTGTCAAATAGAATTATCATTCTTAGTTCAAATGTTTTTCTTTCCTGGATGGATTTAAATTTTCCTTTCAGAACTAAAATATTGAGGTCTTCCATATTGTGGCCTGGTTGTGAGAAATGGTGTCCTACAGGTGTGCAGAAGTCATCTTCTTTATGTTCCTTGATGGTATGTCTGTGTAAATTCATCCGTGTTTGCAACCTCTGTCCTGTTTCACCAACATAAGATCCTTTGCTGCATTTTCTGCACTGGATAAGGTATACAACATTACTGGAGGTGCAGCTGTATGATCCGGTCATTGAATTCATACTTACACACAACTACTTTGCTTTCAATAAGGACATCTATCTTCAATGTATGGGCACTGCGATGGGAAGTAAAATGGCACCCCAATATGCAAATTTATTTATGGCTGACATGGAGGAACAATTCCTGAACAGCATGGAACAAAAACCATACAGATACTTTCGCTATATTGATGATATTTTCATCATATGGACGGAAGGTGAAGAAAATCTAAAACAATTTTACTCATTGATGAACACTTTTCATCCATCAATCAAACTAAAAATGGAATACTCAAACACACAGGTCAACTTCCTAGACACCACAGTATACATCAGGGATGATACGCTTCACACCTCAATATACAGGAAACCCACTGACAGATGCAACTACCTCCACAGTTCTAGCTTCCACCCCCAACACACGAAACGTGCCATCATACACAGTCAGGCCATCAGATACCACCGAGTATGTTCTGACCCAAGAGACAGAGATAAACATCTTGGGACACTAGCAGACGCCTTCCATAAGAAAGGTTACAAGGACAAAACTATCAACACCAGCATAAACACAGCCTTGAGAACCCAAAGGGAAAATCTGCTTCAGTACAAAGAGAAAAAAACAAACAACCGTGTACCTCTAGTAACTACATACAACCCAGCACTAGAAGGGATAAGAAAAATAATCAAAGATTTACAACCCATCATAACAGAGGATGGAACTCTGAAAGAAATATTCCAGCAACCCCCAATACTGGCTTTCAGACAACCCCCCAACCTCAGAAATAAACTAATCAGTAGGAAACTTCCTTCTGATTATGATGCCACAAATAATGGAAGCGAACCCTGCAATAAGAAACGCTGCAAGCTGTGCAACCAAATCAATCCATCAAAAAGTGTCACACACTCAAAAGGGATCTTCAATATCTCCGGATCATACAGCTGCACCTCCAGTAATGTTGTATACCTTATCCAGTGCAGAAAATGCAGCAAAGGATCTTATGTTGGTGAAACAGGACAGAGGTTGCAAATACGGATGAATTTACACAGACATACCATCAAGGAACATAAAGAAGATGACCTCTGCACACCTGTAGGACACCATTTCTCACAACCAGGCCACAATATGGAAGACCTCAATATTTTAGTTCTGAAAGGAAAATTTAAATCCATTCAGGAAAGAAAAACATTTGAACTAAGAATGATAATTCTATTTGACACTAAAGATAACGGTCTTAATTTGGACATGGGATTCCTCAACCACTATCCGACAGCTTTATGACTATCTATTAGCTAAAACTTGACCCCCTCTGTGTGAGTGTAGTATCCCCCCTCCCCCCCTCACTTTTGATGTATCTTATCTGTAGCCCTTTTTTTTTTTTTTTTTTTCTCTCAATCCATTCTAACATTCTGCTTAAACTTTGTGATTTTTAATAGTACTGCTTAGACCTTGAAGAAGGGGACATACCCCGAAAGCTTGTCCTCAAAATTGTATGTTAGTGCAAATAAAAAAAGTATCACGGACAGTACTCAATTGTTTCTGTCGCAAATGCACTAATACGGCTACAATCACCTCAAGCATCACCTCCCAGTAAATGTTTTTATTAATACAAATCTTTTTTAAAAGCTGCTCACCGGTTCAATGACTTCCACATTTCGCACAGAAGGATCAGGTGCTTCTTCTGGCCAATCAGATAACTCCAGGTAACCAGAGGCCTTAGCATTCAGTGTGTGAGAAAGCGTGCCCAGCTGAAAACGGTCTCGATCTATTGAATGAGACATCAATAGTAAATAGTTGGTTACAATAAAGCATGAAATCCTAACACAAGCATGACTGATGTTGCATTAGCTTAAATTTCACAAAATAAACATAAAGAAGAGTCTCTCCAAAGATTAGGATGATTACTTCAATCCATACAATACAATAATCACCTTCATAACGGTCAATATAAAAGCTAATCATTCAGTATGTTTAGAGGTGTTGCAATCAAATGTAGATTCTATAAAAAGGACTGTACATGGCATATTAAGAATGACAGCGCAGTTAAACAATCCATATACAAGGCTTGCCTCCAACTCATTCAGAATTTTAATGGTTCTTTTTCTGCTACACCAAACACCATTAGAACAGAAATTAGCGATGAAGCTACACGATCAGGAAAATGGTACAGAGCCTTAAGCTTTGTGAAAAGAAAGGTACGCTTTGTAAATACACAGCATTTTTTTTTTTTTTAAAGTCAGTTTCTGATCCAGTGCTTTGTTTAAAGTAGAACTATAGGCATACAGCTAAAAACACAAAAAACATATGTGTAAACTTTTACCTCTGGTCAACCAGTCATATGATTCAGGTATGCCTGTTCTAAAACATGGCCAGGTTGGTAACCTCAAATTTCTCTGCAGCAAATAAGCAATACATCTTTGGATAATGAAGAGAACCACACCATTAACCTCACTCTGCTTCTCTCCCCGTTAGCAAGTTCTCCAGTTAAAAGAGAACCATGCAATGCAGTAGAGCCTGACTGGTCCACAGGGTTGGTCCATACTGCCCTAGTTTGTGCAGAAGATTACAGAAAGCTACCTATGCTAGTCTAAATATGTTCTAAAGTTTAAGCAAAAAAGTTTAATTACATACTTTGCAGTTTTAGTAAAAAAACAAAACAGAAAAAAAACATTCTGTCTGTCCTTACTCATAAAGCTAATAGGTAAGCCCAGACTTTCAAAAACATATAAGGGTATTCTACTGATGACTGTGTAATGTGATATATGAATATTTGATAAAACTTGCTGGTACTGGACCATTTCTATTGAATCTTTGATAAGCTACAGTTAGGGAAGGCTGGACATCGTATCAAGTTTTTGTATTATAGTTTCAGTATCCTAATAAGTGTTTAAAAGTAATGTCCATATTTTTGTCTGGACAATGCAGCCCACAACCTGAGACCAAAATCAGAACAAAGTAAAAAAAAAAATAAAAAATTAAGCTGGCCATAGACAGTCAGGAGGGACCGGCCAAGACTCAAACTATCTATGGGCAGGATGACTGTACTCAAATTGGCTGTTGTACGAATTGAGTACAACCAGACAATCAAGATTTTTCATGCGATTATCGCCAGCGGCTATAGCCACTGTGTTGTCCCTTGCAGGGACGGCATCCCCCACGCCTCCCCAACAGTAGAACACAAAAGCTCCACAGGAGGGATTCTCCCATTAACACTGACTGCGATGAAGGGGAAATCAAGCAGCCTCATTTCCTGCAACCTGTGGTTGCAGGAAAGAAAATTGCATCACCTGCGGCCAGCTTTAGAAACCAGACTTTTTTTTCTTTTGAGGTCATCTTTGTGTGCAGCAAGGCCTCTGGAAAAAATAGCATAAAATTGCTGGATTATACTTCAAATTGTGAATAATCGTTTCCCACCACTGAAATCAAGAAGCTAAAGAAAATCCGGTATCTCAATACAGAAAATTTGAAGCGTATGTTCCCATCTTGAAAAAAAAAAGCACACATGAGCGTGCCTCTATTATGTTTCTATACAGATGACTGACTTCTATCCATGCACTTTCAGCCTTAGATCATGGCTTGCCATGGGATATGCAATATCAGCTATTTGTTTACAGTATCTTCTTGAATGGGTCCCATGCACATGGCCAAGAATGCTACAGGAGAAATGGAGAACCAGTCTCCACTAGAGACTCTAAAATGTTGTCAATTGGCAAAAAAGAGGAGAAAGAGGAGGGAGATGAAGGAACAGAGGGGTAAGATGACCTCACAAGTATCCAGCACAAGCTCCATTTGTGCTGTATCAACAGTCAGGACAATGCTTTTGACCTAGGTGTACTGCTGCAATGGACTGCAAATTGAGGACCTGCTTATGTTTCCTAGCAGGGGTCCTAGGACCACAAGACTAACAAGTGAGAATTGCAAATCCTTTACCAATAAGACAGTACATGTATGTTATCTGTGCATTTGGTTGCTTAATCAGGTTCAGATTATGGGGTATACAAGTGCTAAAAAGGTACAGAACAGGCAACTTGTATGTGCTGCTAAAAATACAAAACCAAGTCCAGTTGTAAAGGTCACCTTCAGTAGATGCAACACAATTAATGTCTTCAATAGAGCAGGAACTAAAGAAGAAGACAATCTCACTTTGACACTCACAATACCACTGATACCTGCATACTATTTGTAGGTCGAGTCCCTCAAGCTAATTTAATAAGGCAGCGTAAAGAGCAGACATGACGTGTAAAATTAAATTCTCTATAACACCATGGGTTTAAAGCAACCAGAACAAAGATGACTCCTTGATGAATTGCAATGACATACTGCACCTTGTTCTTTCACTTATTATTGAAGGATGGAAGTCTCATCACTAAACTCCTTCTTGTAATTTCTGATTTAGCAACGTTAAAGTGTACCTATACCTAAAACCAATACACTAAAAAAGAGAAACCAAGACCTATTGGGTGAAATGTGTTAGAGTTGTAGGTCCTAAGGTGGGAATTGTTAGTGTCATGCTTGTGGATTTCCCTTGTAATAAATATGCACACAAGTTATCTCCCTGGGGTGCAGTGGCTAGATTTTTCAGCAGTCTGTGAGCATTGATGGCTTGTACTGCCCCCAGAATGCAAGCTTTAAGTGATGGCGGAGAGAAACTTAGAGCAAAGAATTTTTAAGTTAGTAAAAATAGCATTTTTTTTTCTACACACTTGCCTGTAAAATTCATTTCTTGGGGTACATCAAGGGTCACAGAGCAGGCTATAATCATTACTATCTGGGTTCTGCGCCACCTATAGGTGAATGGACACTGGCAGATAAATCAAACAAGAAGTCCCCCCTATATAAACCCTCCTATATAGGAAGCACTTCAGTTTTGTAAAGACAGGAGGGACCTCTTTATATAAAATGCCCTCCCTCCCAAAATGACACCTTTTTGGAAAGAAGACACCCCAAACCATTTGCTGAGAGGCATGTTGAGTCAATAGAAGAATTTATTTTTTTTACCACAAGTACAGGACCCCAAAATCGAATAATCACCTTCAGGCTTTTAAAGAGCTTTATTTCCTCATTTCACTTCCTCACTACCTATCACAGTTTCGGAGACCCTGAAATGACAGGATAGCCAGGACCCCCCAATGACCCCTTTTGAAAAGTAGACACCCCAAGGAATTTGATAAGAGGCATGGTGAGTATTTTGCAGATCTTATTTGTTGCCACAAGTTTTTAGAAAATTAAGAAAAAAAAACCAAAGACATTTTTCTTTTCTTTTTTTATATTTCAAAACCTTTTGAGAAAAAATGAGATCTGCAAAATACTCACCATGCCTCTTTTTAAATTCCTTAGGGTGTCTACTTTCCAGAAAGGGGTCATTTGGGGGGGGGGGGTTTGGTGCTATCCTGGCATTTCAGGGCCTCCGAAACTGTGATAGGTAGTGATTAAGTGAAATGAGGAACTTACGCACCTTCAGGCTTTCAAAGTGGTCAATGGATTTCAGGCTCCTATATGCTCCCAAAAAGTCTCACACATGTGGTATCCCCATACTCGGAAGAAATAGCAGAATGTATTTTGGGGTGTAGTTCCACATATACCTATGGCTTTTGTGAGCAATATATCAATTCACAACTTTGTGTAAAAAAAAAAAAAAAATCTTCCATGGACTCAATATGCCTCTCAGCAGATAGCTTAGAGTGACTACAGTTGCAAGAAAAAGTATGTGAACCCCTTGGGATTATGTGGAGTTTTACATGAATTGGGCATAAAATGTGCTCTGAACGTCATCTAAGTCACAACAATAGAAGAACACAGTCTGCTGAACATAATACTACACAAACATTAGATGTTGCCATGGTTTAATTGCACATAACATGTAAACATTCACAGTGCAGGGAGGAAAAAGTATGTGAACCTTTGGACTTAATAACTGGTTGACCCTCCTTTGGCAGCAATAACCTCAACCAAACGTTTCCTGTAGTTGCAGATCAGACCTGCACAACGATCTGGAGTCATTTTGGACCACTCCTCTTCACAAAACTGTTTCAGTGTAGCAATATTCTTGGGATGTCTGGTGTGAATCGCTCTCTTAAGGTCATGCCACAGCATTTCAATCGGGTTGAGGTCAGGACTCTGACTGGGCCACACCAGAAGGCGTATTCTGTGCTGTTACAGCCATTGTTTTGTTGAATGACTTGTATGCTTTGGGTCATTGTCCTGTTGCATCACCCATCCTCTGCGGAGCTTCAGTTGGCGGACAGATGGTCGTACGTTTTCCTGCAAAATGTCTTGATAAACTCTGGAATTCATTTTCCCATCAATGACAACAATCCGTCCAGGCCCTGAGGCAGCAAAGCAGCCCCAAACCATGATGCTCCCTCCGCCATGTTTCACAGTGGGGATGAGGTTTTGATGTTGGTGTGCTGGGCCTTTTTTTCTACACACATAGTGTTGTGTGTTCTTCCCAAACAACTCAATCTTGGTTTCATCTGTCCACAGTATATTTTGCCAGTAGGGCTGTGGAACATCCAGGTGCTCTTTTGCAAACTTCAAACGTGCTGCAATATTCTTTTTGGACAGCAATGGCTTCCTCCGTGGTGTCCTCCCATGTACTCCATTCTTGTTTAATGTTTTCCTTATTGTAGATGTGTCAACAAAAATGTTAGCATGTGCCAGAGATTTCTGTAGGTCTTTAGCTGACACTCTGGGATTCTTCTTTACCTCATGCAGCATTCTGCTCTGTGCTCTTGCAGTCATTTTTACAGGACGACCGCGCCTAGGGAGAGTAGCAACAGTGCTAAACTTTCTCCATTTGTAGACAGTCTGTCTTACCGTGGACACATGAACATCAAGGCTTTTGGAGATACTTTTGTAACCCTTTCCAGCTTCATGCAAGTCAACAATTTTTGATCGTAGGTCTTCTGAGAGCTCTTTTCTGCGAGGCATGGTTCACATCAGACAATGCTTCTTGAAACCAGTAAACCCAAAACAGGTGTGTGTTTTTTTAATGGCAGGACAGCTGTCAGCAACACATCCAATATCATCACACTGATTGGAGTCAAGGTTGGCTCACTCCTGGCTCCAATTAGCTCTGGGAGAAGTCATTAAGCTAGAGCCTCACATACTTTTTCCTCCCTGCACTGTGAATGTTTACATGTTATATGCAATTAAACCATGGCAACATCTAATGTTTGTGTAGTATTATGTTCAGCAGACTGTGTTCTTCTATTGTTGTGACTTAGATGACGTTCAGAGCATATTTTATGCCCAATTCATGCAAAACTCCACGTAATTCCAAGGGGTTCACATACTTTTTCTTGCAACTGTACTTTCTGAAAAGGGGTCATATGGGGGTGTTTGTACTGTCCTGGTATTTTGGCACCTCAAGAAATGTGATAGGAAGTCAGAAAACAAAAGCTATGTAAATTCCATTATCTATACCATAGTTTGTAGATGCTATAACTTTCACACAAAGCAATCAATATACACTTATTGGGATTTTTTTTTACCAAAATCATGTAACAGAATATATTTTGGCCTAAATTTATGATGAAATTTTAGTTTTTTTGGATATTTTGACAGAAATGAGAAAATATCTTTTTTTTTCAAAATGTGCAGGCTTTTTTATTTATAGCGCGAAAAATACATGCACAGATGATCAAAAAACCACCGAAAGAAAGCTTTATTTGTGTGAAAGAAAGGACATAAATTTCGTTTGGGTACAGCTTTGCATGACTGTGCAATTGTCAGTTAAATTAATGCAGCGCTGAATAGTAAAAAATAGCATAAATTGCAGCATCTATACCATAGTTTGTAGACGTTATAACTTTCACACAAAGCAATCAATATACACTTATTGGGATTTTTGTGAAAAAAGGATAACAAATGCATCTTTTTGAATGTAAAATAAAAAATGTGCATTTATTTTTTTAATGTGAACCTTTAAAGCACCGCACCCACATTCTGCTGATCGCAGGGCAAATGCATGGCTCTTGCAAACGGTCATTGTAAGCTGTCTGCTCATACCTCATACAGGTAGGCAGTTACACACTGACAGGAAGCATCAATGAATGACCAAGAGCGCAAAAGCTTTCAAGTACTTGTAGTTTTCACATTCACAGAACTCTGAATGAATAATGCAGCTGGAGCTCTGTTCGGGCCACAATTTGTTTTAAAAAAATGTGACAGTGAGCAGGGGGAGAAGATCCCTGCTTGCTGTCACAGCCAGGTCTGGGAAACGAGCACGGGGGCAGCTGCGGCAGCAACATGTTACATGTTACACCCTAAATATTGGTGTAAAATGTAACATTATAAATGGTGAACTTATCCTTTAAATAATATAAATAAAGGTTTAATATGGGCAACAAAGAAATGTATGGTTCCACCAGACTGACCCTAACACATGTCTAATGCCTGATGGAATACACATTTGGCTACAGCTGGACACATGCAGCTAAATTTTGATCTGACTGATATACAAGACTTAATCCGCGTACACATGGGCCGAATGTCGGATGGCATCGGCCGGTTCAATAGAAACTGGCCGACATTCGGACGTGTGTACAGCGGTCAGCTTCTGTCGATGGGGCATGATGGAAAAAGGTCTGTCAATCGGCTCCCAATCAGCACTATCAGCCAATGGCTGAGAGCGCTCTGTCAGAACACAATAGCACAGCAGGGGAGATCGCTGTACTAACATCGGATAGTTAGTACAGCGACTCCTCCTGAGCGGTCAGGTTTTTTTCTGTTCAGCTTGCTGGGTTGAAAGAAAAAAAAAAAACTTGTAGTGTGTATAAGGCTTTACCTACTACTGCCCAGTTTGTAGTCACTAGGATTTCAGAAGCAGATCATCATTGTTAATAAATTTCATTAACCTGACAGACAAGTTGACCGTGTGTCTAGCATAACTCACATTTAAAAATAAGGACATCAGCACGTTTCATGTACCTTTGAAAGGAGATTCAAGCACAGGAGCCGGTTTCTGGGCTAAAAATATCCTCTTGGCATATTTACTCAAAGCTCCACTCTTCTCATTTGGAATAATAAGCTGCCTTACAAACCGTGTGCGGTCCCGGATATCATAATTCTGATCATATTTGCCAAGATTTAATATGTACTGTGTGAGCAGTTTAGTCTGTCAAGGGTTAAAAAAAGACAACACAAAAGGAAAATGCTTTATTTAGGAAGATTGATAACCATCAGCAAACAAATTTATAGAGGTAATAAAAGTGAATGGCTAAGACAAACAAATGTCACCCCACAGGGAGAGGGCATTTCTAAAAGCTGTAAATGGTATATTGGAGCCAATGCACATGTCCTTTTCTGAGCTGGGAGGTGAATGCTAACTACAGGGGAGCAGCCATGTGCTAGATTATTAAACTGCTGAAGTGGAAAGAATTCATCATTAAAAAATAATCATATATGGCAAACCCACTGAATGGTCTATGTGAGGATAATGACTGTAGAAATACAACAAAAAACATGGCACTCAAAACTTAATTAAGTAAATATGCAGGGCATCAGAACCTCTGCAGGTCTTAGGGGGCTGGCAAAATGTACCAACCAAGGCCTGTTTCATGAAGAGATAGTGTCCCTGCGCCGTTCAGGTCCATGCACTCTCTCCTCACTCTGTTACTTTGCTTTGAATTACAACCCATTAAAGGAGACCCATGAATCACAGGACTGGATTACTGCAAATTATTTGCAGTGCATTTAGCTGTTACTTTTTCATAAAAGCAAGCTGCTGATGCCCTCTAAAAACTGAGATAAAAGACTGCTTATAGCCGCCAGTAATATTGTTCATTTATTTATGTAAGGTAACAGCTTGTTTTATGTTGGATTTTCCATCATTTCTTAATTCTTCCATTGAATATGTTACATTAAAAAGGGAATTGGGATCATTTTTATAATAGTGTACAGGAAACCAAATTTTGCCATTATGTTCTAAATTAGATGCATCTGAAATGCATAAATGTTTGTTAAGAGTAGTCACAACACATTCTGTTGGTAAGTATGTATATGCTGCACAAAACAAGATACAAGCGCCTGGAATGTACAAGTGTAAAGTGTGAAATGTGGTTATTTTAACTAATGAAGCAAATTCATATACTTGCTGTACTGAACTGAGAAAGAAAAATGTAGCACATTTAAGAATTACATGTAATCAAGATAAAAGAGGTCCCTTAGATGGCTATAATTCCACAATATTAAAGGAGATTTTCATGGTGCCATATGCTTGACATTACATAACCACCCATTTAGACAGAACAGTAGTCAGCCTAATAACATTTTCAACAATCCAAAGTGGGTATATTTAATCTATGTAGAGCCCTACAATTAATTTCAAACAACACATGATTTCTGTGAAGTAATAGAAAGCATATCAATAGCTTTGGAAACAGAGAAGATAAAGAAAGAAACCATCCCAAGAACCACTCCAACCAAAACAGTGTTAACCAAACAAGCGCTTGCAAACATGCACAAGTAAAGGGGCGCAAAGATGCCTTTATAAAGCCTAAACATTTTTTACCTTAATATATTCCTTGCAAAAGGGTAAAAAATGTAAAGGGATCAGTATCGCCCCCTCATCCCCCCACTTTTACTTATCTGAGCCCTCATTTGATCCAGCGGTGTAACTGTATAGTCCTCCTGCGCTCAGAATGTAAAACTCCCTGTGTAACACTCTACCACATACCACAATGGACAATAAGAAGATATAATAATGTGGTGCTGCGCTTATACATAAAACATCACAGAAAGAACATATGAATAAAAATGCATAAAATTAAATCTACATGAATATATAACGGAACCTCCCAAAATTAATTTAATATCTAGGTGTACTTATATGTGACTATAAAACACAAAAATTTATAAAAACACATGAAATAATAAATGCCAATGCACCCACAAAATGGTAGTAGGAATAAACTCCCCACTTCTGTGCTAAATTGCACAAAAAAGGGGGGGGGGGGGGATTGTGACAAATAATATGTGCCAAACTGATATAATCAGAAAGAAGAAAGAGACATGAAATAATAAACCTATAAAAGCCACGGCATCTCCTGCCTGGAGTTTGCATGTTCTCCCTGTCCCTGCGTGGGTTTCCTCCGGGTACTCCGGTTTCCTCCTACACTCCAAAGATATGCTGGTAGGTTAATTGGATCCTGTCTAAACTGGCCCTTGTATATGAATGTGTGTTAGGGACCTTAGATTGTACACCCCTTGAGGGTTAGGGACTGATGTGAATGTACAATATATATGTAAAGTGCTGCGTAAATTTCCGGTCGTGCTGACGCAACTTCCAGCGTGGACGCCATCTTGGGACTCCAATAAGCATCCATGTAAAGTACACCCACAGCATGTGGTTATGCAAAAGGCTTATGTTTGATTTTTGAAATGTGAGTGGGACTTGTATTATTTTAACGATTTGGTATAATAAAACTTTAATACAATATGGGAGCATCTTCCTTTCTCTTTCTGGCCGTATGAGGAGTGATCATTTCTGGGACATCTTTGAGGAGGCTGCTTAAGGTACCTTTTGCCCACCGGTGAGGGGGATTGACACTACGTTGGACCCTATACCTGCAGGAGGGGGTCCAGGTTCCCGATCGGTGTGGTATTTTTCTAAAAGGCGTTTTGACCCTGTGGGGTCGCTATATGGAGGTGAGGGGCCATTTCACCTAGTGTTGGACTCCCGATATCTAGCTCTGCATATACATACATTTAAAGGACTACAGAACACCTCCACCATTTAGGTGGTTTTACACTTTTTTTTTTAGTAAATTTTTTTTGGAGTTAGATACACTTTATATATTGATTATTTAAGTATACTTTTGGAGGTTTTTTGATCCATTGATTGTGTCACGGATTCACGTGTACACCACTTTTTATCCCCGCAATTGGGGTTACGTATCATTTCTTTTTTTATAGGCGGTGCAGCCTATACAGTGGGGCAAAAAAGTATTTAGTCAGCCACCAATTGTGCAAGTTCTACCACTTAAAAAGATGAGAGAGGCCTGTAATTGGCATCATGGGTAGATCTCAACTATGAGAGACAAAATGAGAAAAAAAATCCAGACAATCACATTGGCTGATTTGGAAAGAATTTATTTGCAAATTATGGTGGAAAATAAGTATTTGGTCACCTACAAACAAGCAAGATTTCTGGCTCTCACAGACCTGTACCTTCTTCTTTAAGAGGCTCTTCTGTCCTGCACTCATTACCTGTATCAATGGCACCTGTTTGAACTTGTTATCAGTATAAAAGACATCTGTCCACAACCTCAAACAGTCACACTCCAAACTACACTATGGTGAAGACCAAAGAGCTGCGAAGGACACCAGAAACAAAATTGTAGACCTGCACCAGGCTGGGAAGACTGAATCTGCAATAGGCAAGCAGCTTGGTGTGAAAAAATCAACTGTGGGAGCAAGAATTAGAAAATGAAAGACATGCAAGACCACTGAGAATCTCCCTCGATCTGGGGCTCCACGCAAGATCTCACCCCGTGGGGTCAAAATGATCACCCGAACGGTGAGCAAAAATCCCAGGACCACACGGGGGGACCTAGTGAATGACCTGCAGAGAGCTGGGACCAACGTAACAAAGGCTACCATCAGTAACACACTACTCTGCCAGGGACTCAGATCCTGCAGTGCCAGACGTGTCCCCCTGCTTAAGCCAGTACATGTCCGGGCCCATCTGAAGTTTGCTAGAGAGCATTTGGATGATCTAGAAGAGGATTGGGAGAATGTCATATGGTCAGATGAAACCAAAATAGAACTGTTTGGTAGAAATACAACTCGTCGTGTTTGGAGGAGAGAGAATGCTGAGTTGCATCCAAAGAACACCATACCTACTGTGAAGCATGGGGGTGGCAACATCATGCTTTGGGGCTGTTTCTCCGCAAAGGGACCAGGACAACTGATCCATGTACAGGACAGAATGAATGGGGCCATGTATCGTGAAATTTTGAGTGCAAACCTCCTTCCATCAGTAAGGGCATTGAAGATGAAACGTGGCTGGGTCTTCCAACAGCACAATGATCCCAAACATACCACCTGGGCAAAGAAGGAGTGGCTTCGTAAGAAGCATTTCAAGGTCCTGGAGAGGACTAGCCAGTCACCAGATCTCAACCCCATAGAAAACCTCTGGAGGGAGTTGAAAGTCCGTGTTGCCCAGCGACAGCCCCAAAACATCACTGCTCTAGAGGAGATCTGCATGGAGGAATGGGCCAATATACCAGCAACAGTGTGTGCCAACCTTGTGAAGACTTACGTTACGTTTGACCTCTGTCATTGCCAACAAAAAGATATATAACAAAGTATTGAGATGAACTTTTGATATTGACCAAATACTTATTTTCCACCATAATTTGCAAATAAATTCTTTCCAAATCAGCCAATGTGATTGTCTGGATTTTTTTTTCTCATTTTGTCTCTCATAGTTGAGGTCTACCTATGATGCCAATTACAGGCCTCTCTCATCTTTTTAAGTGGGAGAACTTGCACAATTGGTGGCTGACTAAATACTTTTTTGCCCCACTGTATATTTTTTCTCACTAAATTGATTGTGTCACGGGTTCACAAGCACGTCACTTTCTTATCCCCATTATTGGGGTCACATATTAGTATTTTTTCGTCCTTATATTTCTAGGCGGTGCAGCCTATATTCTTTTTTCACCATATAGTTTATATTCGTGTCACTTAGTCACTATATTTCGCTTTATCCCCATTTGGGATCACTATTATATGGTTCATATTTTTTCTTTAGTCTTACATCAGTTGGTTTGTGTTGAGTTATATTAATTTGTGGTAAATTTGTGGTTTTTCACTTATAATCACCTCATTTTTCACCTATGGGCACTTTGAGTGTCTTTTTTTGGTAGTTTTCCGGATTATTCCAGGTTGGCACCTATATATCAGTGGATATATTCTCACATCACTTATTTATTTGTGCTATTCAGCACAACAGTAGGGGGATTCTATTTATCACCAATTTTTTTGGTTTCACTGATTTATATGATTTATTATTTCACATCTTTCTTCTTTCTGATTATATCAGTTTGGCACATATTTGTTACAATCCCCCTTTTTTTGTGCAATTTAGCACAGAAGTGGGGAGTTTATTCCTACTACCATTTTGTGGGTGCATTGGTATTTATTATTTCATGTGTTTTTATTAATTTTGTGATTTAAAGTCACATATAAGTACACCTAGATATTACATTTTGGGGGCTTCCGGTATATATTTATTCATGTAGATTTAATTTTATGCATTTTATTCATATGTTCTGTGATGTTTTATGTATAAGCGCAGCACCACATTATTATATCTAATCCAGCAGTGTGCCCGTCTGCAGCTCTTCTCTCCCCTCACTTCCTGTTCTCACTGGTTTTGTGGAGGCAGTGGAAGCCATTGGCTTTCTATGGGGGGCCTTTACAAAAGGGGAGGAGCCAGGAGCGCCAGGAGGGTAGCTGAGAAGAGGTAGTTCATAACCGCTCCATGCAATTCCAGTGCACAGAGCAGGTAAATATAACCCTGTGTTTTTTTTTTTTGTTTTTTTTTTAAAAGGAAAAAATGTATTTACCATCACTTTAACTGAGCTAATGCTTTAGAGCACGTGTCAAACACAAGGCCCACAGGCCAAATCTACTTGCCTAGCCATTTCATGTGGCCCTTGCACCTCTTTTGCAACTGGGGCATCCCCTTCGTCTCTGCCCCCCCAACTTGTCTTAGCAGTCAACAGCAGAGAGGATAACAGAACTCCTACAGATGCTCTGTGCTTCTCCGTGCAGCCACAGCAACCCCTTGTCTCCCCCTCCCCTGATCTCAGCATTCAGCAGACCCAGGCAGCAGACTCCAACCCTCCTCTGGTCCTCCTCAAGCCCTGCTTCCCAGCTTCTTCCTGGCAGCAACATGAGGTAAGGAACTCTCGATTTGTTGGGGGGGGGGGGGCTCTTGACATCTGATGTAAGCAGGACTGGGGTGCTCTGGATATCTATTCTTACAGATCCAACCGGCCCTATAATGCTGATGCAGCCCGCGATGAAGTAGCGTTTGACACCTCTGCTTAACAGACATAGCCCAAATGTTTCTAGAAGACTGCATACCACAAAGACACCGCACTACAATGTGAATGAGTCTTTACAAATGAATAATTGACTAGCTGTTACACAGACATATATGGTCATTTAACACCTTCCCACCAAGAACATTGTTGGAAGTGAGTCTTCTTCCGTGGAGTCATATTAGTGGGTACCTATGTGCATGCTTGTCCAGCATGTTCCCACCTCAGAGACTAAGCTGTCACTGACAGTTCAGGGGCTCATACTGACTGACTGACTGTTGATCACACAGTAATAGCCTCGGATTGGCTAGTGATCAGCTACTGAACAGCCTGCACCATGTATTTTCTCCCTATGAATAGAGTATGAAATACATTGTATCTTTTCGCCTTGCTAGAGAAGATAGTAAACCAAATAAATTAAAAAAAAAAAAAAAAGATAAAATAGCTAGATCACGATTTGATTGAGGTCAATGTTGGGGTTAAAAAATATAATACTCCTGATGAGTGTCTGCTGTACCATGTACCTGTGTTAAAAAGTAACCTGTTCTTTTTGTATTGCTTTCTTTATGTGAAACACCTGGTGACCCTGCCAGTCCCCCTGTTTTCCTATTTCAAACTGCACTAGGCATGAGAGCACATCCACCCTAGTTTTCTGGCTGTGCTGGGGCCAGACCTTTGCTGATACCCCCTGGGAAGACCAGTGTACTGAACGCCACCCGCACCAAAGTCCCTTGGGCAACCAAGATAAGTTAAGGTAAAGGTTCACATACACTTTACAGTTAAAATCAAAGGTCTTGGTCAGAGTGTTTAAGGCAGGATTAGAAAAAAATAAGTTTTGTAATTTAGTATGAGTGTCAGCGTGTTTTAGGGGGAAAAAAAAAAAAAGAAGCAAAATGTACACTACTGTTTCTGGAGCCTACTATGGGTACAATCAACAAATAACATACATATATGGTACTGCTTTGATTGTCAGGGTCCAGGCATTTTTTTTTTACCTTGGCTATGAAGGGGTTAAAGTGGAAGAAAACCGTCAACTCTTAAAGGGTAAGTTCACCTTACTACAAAAAATAAATGCACTTTTTTTTTGCAGGAAAAACACCCCACATATTTATTATTTTTTGTTGTAGGAGCCTGTACAGCATTGCACCAACAATCAGATCACTGATGCCATGCAGGTCTCCTGCAAACTGTCAGTGTATCTGCTTGGGCAAGCTGACACTTCTGACAGGAAGACTCAAACTACCACAGCACTTGCAGCGCCATGGTATTTCACTGAGAAGTACAAGCCAACAGCCACTAAAGGCTGTCGGGACTTGTAGCCCATACATTCCCACAGTGTTCTGTGAATAAGTGGACTACAAGCCAACAGCCACTAAGGGTGGCTGCTGAGTGGGTGGAGCCGTTTTTAAAAAGTGACAGCTAGCATGGGGAACTTTTCCCCATACTGCTGGAACTTGGGGGGGGGGGGGGGATTGGGCAGTGGCTGCAGGATCAGGAACATGTTATATGTTCCCAAAAGTGAACTTATCCTTTAACTATTCTTAGAAAGTTCCCTTTCATCCATACTGAACTTATTTTCACAAAGTCTTAAATAAAAAATTTTAAAAAAAAGCTCCTTCCCCCTCCCCTCCTACTCATCCTGCATAAAAAAGATCTGTGTATTTACCAGTTTATAATATGCTCTGGTCCGGTCATGAGATCCTGTACTCTAGCTCCCCGGTGTCAGTGAGTGGCTTGGGAAATTACTTTTTTTTTTTTTTACCTACTATAGGCAAAACCTTTTTTCTTTTTAATTTTTGGATAGAGCAAGGGAGTCCCACAGCCAAACAGGAAGTGTGGAAATACTTGGCAAATTAAGGGAATTCCTTGGGGACCCCCAGAACTAGTGTCCCCATTGGAAGATTTCCTCTATTACTTTTCTAGTGGCAATCTAAAATTTGGGATTTTCTTTTACTTTCACTTTCAGCAATAATGGCAAACAGGACAAACAGAGAGGGTGAATCTCCTTAACGGAAGTACAGAAAGCAATAAAAACCTAATACATGTTCTAATCCCTCTCCAATCTATTCAAAATTAAAAAGTTTTTTGCCTTTAGCTATAAAACAAAATGCATCAAGGTAAAAAAAACAAACAAACATTTTGAGTTTAGAACAACTTTAACTCATGAGGGGCATCAATATTGGAAAATATATTTAATCAGAGAGAAGATAAATGTTTTTGATTTCATTCTCTCAATTGTTCATAACAGAAAAGCTTAGGTGACCGACTGTATTCAACTGGCTTTACCTGCTTGGAATTGGTTAAGCAAAGCTTAGCGGCAAGGTTTAATATCTGCAACTTGACAAGGTCATCTTCATTAGTGAAGGTTTTCGCAGTCTTCCGCAGAACATCAGGTGCAATTTTAGGCACTCGCTCACAATATTCTCCGATAAGCCAAAGAATGCTAGCTCGCGCCATTGGAACCTGTATACAAAAATGAACAGGAGAATCATTGCAGATTTTATTTTTCTATACTTCAAGATGAAATATTTGCCCAGTCTTCAATGTAACAAATAAAGTGCACAAGAATGCCTACTAAAAAGACTACAGTAAGAAAATTAATTACTGGATAAGCTACTGTTAGAGCTTACAGTATTCAATTCTTTCCAGAGTTCTAGTCATAGACTTGTACTGACCTAGAGAAAAAATAAAGGACAATCCCAATGCTTTACTACAGCGCAAGAAACATAACATGTAAAGAGAAAAGCACTTTGTAAATACAGTATGTCTACCATTATGTTAAATGTGCAATTAAAACAGTTAAAAGAAACAATTTAAAAATATTTACATATCTTAAAAAGGGTTAGGCTAAATGTAGTTACTTCCATTCAAAGTGATATGTAATTTAGAAAGAAAAAAAGGAAACAATGCAAGGCAACTAGCATTTACTAAAAGGTTACCAGCAGTAGCAGCTGCAATATTTTTCTCAAAATGGGTATACATTAGGCCATTTTCACACTACTCACACTGCGCTTTTGTGGCAGCAGCAGCAGTGTACCCACGGTTTTGATATGGGTTAGCTGCGCTTTCCCATGGACTTCATTTATGCCCCACATTCTTTTGGTGCACATTCAGAAAAGCACCAAAACAGCAAGGTATTATATAAGTCTATGGGAATGAGCAGATAACCCATACGCAAACTGCTATACACTGAGCTGTGGCCAAAGCGCAGAGGATCAGTGTGAAGCTGTCCTTAAGGCTGAAAATAAAAAATATACACTATATTGCTAACAGTATTGGGACACCTCTCCAAATCATTGGAATCAGGTGTTCCGATCATCTCCATGGCCACAGGGTGTAAAAAAACTCAAGCACCTAAGCATGCAGACTGCTTCTACAAACATTTGTGAAAGAATGAGTCGCTTTCAGGAGCTCGGTGAATTCAAGCGTGGCACCGTGATAGGTCCATCCGTGAATTTTCCTTGCTATGAAATATTCCACGCTCAATGGTTACTGGTATTATAACAAAGTGGAAGCAACTGGGAACAACAGCAACTTGGCCACAAAGTGGTAGGCCACGTAAAATGACAGAGCGGGGTCAGCGCATGCTGAAGCGCACAGGGCACAGAAATTGCCAACTGTCAATAGCTAAAGACCTCCAAGCTTCCAAGTGTTCTCTGGAGTGACGAATCATGCTTCTCTGTCTGGCAATCCGATGGATGTTTCTGGGTTTGGCGGTTGCCAGGAGAATGGTACTTGCCTGACTGCATTGTGCCAATTGTAAAGTTTGGTGGAGGGGGGATTATGGTGTGGGTTGTATTTCAGGGTTTGGGCTTGGGCCTTTAGTTCCAGTGAAGGGAACTCTTAAGGCGTCAGCACACAGACATTTTGGACAATTTATTGCTCCCAACTTTGTAGGAAAAGTTTGGGGTTGGCCCCTTCTTGTTCCAACATGACCAATGCACCAAGCAAGGTCCATAAGGATATGGATGAGCGAGATTGGGGTGGAGGAACTTGACTGGCCTGTAAAGAGTCCTGACCTCAACTCAATAGAACATCTTTGGGATGAATTAGAGCACAGACTGCGAGCCAGGCCTTCTCATCTGACATCAGTGCCTGACCTCACAAATGCGCTTCTGGAATAATGGTCAAACATTCCCATAGACACACTCCTAAACCTTGTGGACAGCCTTCCCAAAAGGAATTAAAACTATTATAGCTGCAAAAGGGTGGGCCAACTCAATATTGAACCCTACGGACTAAGACTGTAATGCCATTAAAGTTCATGTGCGTGTAAAGGCAACTGTCCCAATACTTTTGGCAATATAGTGTATTATGCAGCTTTGAAATCTTTATTATATCATTAAATGAATCTTTAATGTAACTAGCCAAAGAGGAAACAGCATTAGGAGCAGAAGAAGAGTCTCACCAGTCTGCTGCTGCACCTTCACTGTTTGGTTATGCTGAAGACAGGAATGCGAGGCAGGGCTGTGTAAATCTCAGGACTGAGCGAATAAAAATGCAAACTCTCTGACCGATACATCACTCAAATACTGTGTTTATATATTGTAAATATATATATATATATATATATATATACACACACACACACATACATACATACATACACGAGGTGTATTGGTCAAAGAATTTACATTTCTATTCACTCAGTCCTGAGATGTACACAGCCCTGCCTATCATCACAGATGTATTTGTAGGGTATTTGTAATTCATTCACAGGAAACTGGATGATGTGGCCACGTGGGTGTTCGTATTCCCATCGCACAACGACCAAGACATGCAGTTCCAGGCATTGAGCAAGATTTATTTTTTTTGTTAACATTTAGCCCTGCTGCGAAAGGCAGCAGGGTCTAGGACAGACTGTCGCTCTCTTGTAAAAGCAATCTGAGCAGCTAACTAGCCACTGGATCGCTCTTACAAGCAGTGGGGGGGAGACATGCCCTACCCCCTCCAGCCACCTTCTGTGGGCTGTCCCCAGTCAGCGTTTCTGCTTCACCAACCAATAGAAAGTAAACTACTCACCTGCTAACTAATCATGGCCACCTATGCATCTGACAGTAGAAGGAAATACTGGATGGAGATGGAGGGGAACAGAAGACAGATTTTTATGCTTCACCTGACTTCTACACAAACCGGAAGTAAACATTTCGCACTCACAGTTGTTCTCACAGAACACATCAGTATCGTTCACAACAGTCATGTGAATGCTGTAAGCTGGTGTAGAGTATAGCAGCTGGGTCTGGGGAGTCGGGGATATTTTGTGCAGTGTTATCAGGTGATAAGTGGGGGAAGCTCTTTATCCTCTCCATCACATATGAGCTGTGCCCGTGGTCGGGTCAGCTGGGCTGTGGGGACTTGTCTCTGGCTGTGCCATAAGATTCCTGTATTGTGCAGCATGGTAGTTTTATTTGAAGTGACTGTGACCCAATTTCTATCAGTTAGTCTGCGAAGTTTTTATTGCTGTCGGTTTCCTGTGGAGGAATCCCCCTCTTACTGTATATGTAGGTGATCACTGTTAACTGGACAGGGAGGAAATGTATAACGTTTACTAGAAAAGAAGTCTACCATTAGAGACACCTGTTCCAATGACAGCCAAGTGCTCCTTCACACTTGCAGTTGGAAGGGGTGGGGCAGGGAAAACCTGCAGACCCGTGAACATACTATCTGCTATCATACACTTCACACTTTTTTCCTGTACGCATAATCATACACACCACACTTCTGAACATACTACCCATCATAGAACACTCCACATTCCTTTCCTGAACATACCACCCACCATCATATACTCCTTTCCTGAACTCGGCCTGTCTGTGCTGGAGCTCTTGCCTATAAGAGTGGTGAAGGTTGGGCTTGTAAAGCATCACGGAGCTCCAGGGAGAGGAGAATAGGAGAGCAAAGCCACCAGTACTTTGGCCCTAAGAGGATTTGGGGCAGCCACGGCCTTCCCAGCTGGAGATGTGACGGTGGAGAATGACGAGGCCTTGTCCGAGCTGAGAGAGTGGCAGAACCAGGTGAGGTAGCCGTGGGGGAGCCGGACTGCTTTGGAAAGAGTTCTCTCACCTGTATAGTGAATGGCCAAAGCACAGGAACCTCTCCAACCTGACATCCCCAGCACTGGGCTCCAGGAGGATAGACTGGAACCATAGGATCCCCAGCCCTGCCATCTATACAACACAGGAGCTCCTTTACCTCTGATATGAATGACCTGGAGGACTCAATGATGAATATTTCACTTGAGGGCCCCACTAACACCATGAGGGCCACACATAAAGAAGTAATAGCACAAGAGCTTCTGTGTCTGCCATCCCTATCCCTGGACTCCTCCATCCTTCAGTTGATATTCATGGATTCTTTCAGCCTTCCATTCCTGTCCATGGATTTTTCCTTCAGTTCCTATCTCCAGACTCTTCTATCCTTCCATTCTTTATCCAGGGACCCCTCCATCCTTCAGTTCACATCCCCAGACTCCTCCATCCTTCCTTTACAATTCATGGATTCCTCCATCACTATCCCCAGGCTCTTCCATCCTTCGACAGAGCGGGCCCAGTCTTTGTTCTCTATGACATGTTTGGTATCCATTTGCTTGGCGTAACATCTTTTATATTTTACCAAAAATTGGGTTATTTATAGTGTTTTTTTGCATTACAATTCAAAACAGTATTTTAAGAAAAATAAATAAATAACCGCTGCACAAATACTGTGCGACAAAAAAAATTGCAGCACCCACCAATTTATTATCTAGGGCCTACAAAACATAATGTATAAAGGGTTCTAAGAAATTTTCTAGCAACAAATAAAAAACATTAAAAGTTTAGGTCGCCATTAAGCCCCTTTCGTTTTTAAAAGCCCCAGACATGCGTAAAAGCACCTCTGCCTAATAAAAACATCAACCCTTCATATTTTCCAACCTGTCAAAACTTTTTATTTTTCTTATCAGGACAAGTAGATTGATAAAATGATAATCCCTGACGAAGCCACGAAGTTGGTGGTGTAACGCGTGGGGCGGAGCTTAGTGATGTCAGGTCTGGTCACAGACTCGGGAACCAGAAGTGTGGTGACTATCATGCAGTCATACTGATCTGTTTACTCTGAGACATTGTGAGTGTTACTCTGTTTGTCCTTTTAATTTAATAAATGGTATTTCACTATGGGCTGTTCTTTCCTCCTACATGTTGAGGTGGAGTTGTGAAGCAATTTCTGGGGGTGATCATGCATTATCATCCTTGTCATTGCCTCAACCAGCTCTTTGCTGCCATCTGGAGCCCATTCATTGAAAGATCATACTTCTTTGACCTGTGCCATTATACAAGTCCATTGTTTGAGGTGAGCAGCAATCCTAATCTTACTTGGAGGGGCATTTATTTCTTTTTGCGGTGGAGCACTGTCAGTTGAAGTTATGGAGCACGATTTATTCAAGTACATCATTTATCGTCTTTAGGACTTTTTTCAGCACAAGGACTTTATATTTTCACTTGAGCATTTATTTGATATATGTTATTATTGTGAATTTCATCTATGCTATGAGTTAGCACAACAGTATGTTGTATGATTTTGTAGCACAAGCAGATTGTCAAAGGGGACACATAGAAAGACTCTTATTTAGTCTTTGGACAAGTAGGTTTTTTTTTTTTGTTTTCTTTTTTAATTTCCACACCCCTGAACACAAAGAACTTAAAAGCAAAGCAAAACAAAAAAAATTCCAAACATATTGGAGGCATTAACCACTAGCCTACAGGGCACTTATACCCCCCCCCCCCCCCTTCCTGCCCAGGCCAATATCCAGCTTTCAGCGCTGTCGCACTTTGAATGGCAATTGCGCAGTCATGCAACATTGTACCCATATGAAATTTTTATCATTTTTTTGTTACAGATAGAGCTTTATTTTGGTGGTATTTAATCACCTCTGGGTTTTAATTTTTTCTTAAATAAAACATTTTTTTTTCAAATTTTCTGTGGTTTTTGTTATAAAATTTTGTAAATAAGTGATTTTTCTCCTTCACTGATGAGGCTGTAATAAGGCTGTAGTAATGGACACTGATAGGTGGCATTGATGGGCACTGATGAGGAGGCACTGGTAGGTGGCACTGATGGGCATTGACAGGCATCACTGATGGGCACTGAAAGGCAGCACTCATATGGCACTGAGTGGCAGCACTGATAGGTGGCACTGATGGGTGACATTGAAAGGCATCTCAGATGGGCACTGATATGTTGCATGATGTGCACTGAAATGTGGCACTGATAGGCACTGGCACATGGCACTGATGGACACTGACAGGTGGCATTGCTGGGGCTACACAGATCATCAGGGCACACTGTCCCCTCCGAGGAATGCCGATTACCGGCTCTCCTCTCCTCTCGAGCTGTCAGCGTGACAGCTCATGAGGAGAGAAATGCCGATAACTGGCATTTCCCTGTTTACATGTGATCAGCTGTGATTGGACACATGACTGAGCCGACATCTTCGGCTCTTTCCGTGGATCGGTGCACCGATCCACGGAAAGAGCCGAAGATGTCGGCTCGGTCATGATCACCGCACGACCCAGAGCCACGCATGCGCTGTGAGAATGGGAGGACGTCATATGACGTCCTCCCAGAACGAGAGAATTGCCTTGTGCCTGTCATTGTACTATATGGCGGGCGGGAAGAGTTAAACAAAAATACATTTAATCTGCACCTCTCATAAAAGTCCTAGTAATATCAGGACTTCCCATTTTATAAGAAACCCTCTTACATCCCCCCTTATTTTACACTTGTACTGTGACTGTAGCAGCTGGGTGGGAGCTGGGCTGGATGCAGTTCAGTCCACCTGTGAATGCTGGATTTGCCTTGCAACCAATGACGGAGACAATGACTGTATAGCAAGGGGAATTTGTGCTGGTGGCAGTAAAGTGTGCATGTGTAGGGAGGCAGGGAGTTAGGGGCGGACCTCTGCCGATTTGAAGTGAGAGCACAGTGGAACCACATTGAGGATACAAAACTGATCCTAGCTACAGGTTAAATTGGGATCATGGGCTGCAGTTTGGGGCCCCTATTCTACCTAAAGTGAATTTTAACATAGGATGCAAAATGCTGAGAGCTAATGGGAGATGGCTTTATGTGAAACCCTTTCAGACAGCATAGCCAAGTCTGTTGCCTTCTTTTCTACTGCAATTAAAGGATACATTCACCTTACTAGAAAAAATAAATGAACATATTTTTGCAGGAACAATAATATGCATTATTTTTTTCCACCAAGAGCCTGGAAAACATTGCAGACGTGATCAGTGTATCAAGGGTTCAATGGTCAGGTGTCTGTAGACAAGCCCTGTAGGGCTTCTGAATGAACTACAAGGGTGCGCTCATCAGCACCCTCGCAGTTCATTCAGAACTATAAACCATCAGCCGTTGCGACCAATAATAGCTGTAGTCTATCCATTAACCCTGCCAGCCACGCTGTTTTTAAATTGTGTCAGCAGAAAAGGAAAGATCCCCCCCCCCCGTCCAATGTCACACCTAAGGGGGTAAGGGGGAACTGGTGGCAGGAGCTGGAAAGTGTTACATGTTGCATCCTAAACATGGGTGGAACAGGTAACATGTTCTAAAAGGTGAACTGAGCCTTTAGCAGTAGAGCAAATCAATATTCCCCTAGCATGTTATTGGACAATGAAGAAAAGAAGCACGCACTTCCTGTAATGATGTTCAAACCACCAAATGATGCAAAGCAAGAGAGGCTCTGGCTTGCTCAGATTTATAATTTTCTCAGAGAGTGTTGCCGAGAATGGGGATTACAGAAGGCTAGAACATAACAGATTCAGGTATTTCTGTAGTTTTTATTTCAAAATACCTTTTTTTTAATGAATACACACACTATTACAAATTCAACAAAAAGGCATGCTTTGCTGGTATATATCGTGTGCACGATTATTAGATGAGTATTTGGCATAATCATCATTTTTATACATATTGTCCAACTCCAAGCTGTATAAACTTGAATGCTTATTGGATTAAAGCATATCAGGTGAGGTGTATTTGTGTAATGAGGGAGGGTGTGGCCTAAGGAGATCAACACCCTATATCAGTGTTTCTCAACTCCAGTCCTCATGGACCCCCAACAGGTCATGTTTTCAGGATTTCCCTCAGATGAAACAGCTGTGGTAATTACTAAGGCAGTGAAACTGATCAAATCACCTGTGCAAAATAATGGAAATCCTGAAAACATGACCTGTTGGGGGTCCATGAGGACTGGAGTTGAGAAACACTGCCCTATATCAAGGTATACATAATTATTAGGCAGCTTCTTTTCCTCAGACAAAATGGGCCAAAAAAAAGAGATTTAACTGAGACATGGCCAAGGTAAGGGAAGCTGAAACACGGCCACCACTGAACAAAACACAAGTTGAAATGACAAAGACTGGGCCAAGAAATATCTGAAGACTGATTGTTCAAAGGTTTTATGAACTGACGAGATGAGTGACTCTTGATGGACCAGATGGATGGGTCCATGGCTGGATCAGTAACGGGCACAGAACTCCACTTCGACTGAGCGAAAAGGACCTTTATTAGTTGTAGATGGACTCAAAATCAACTCCCAAACCTACTGCCAGTTTTTAGAAGACACTTTCTTCAAGCAGTGGTACAGGAAAAAAAAGTCTATATCTTTCAAGATGAGCATGATATTTATGCAGGACAATACTCCATCGAATGCACTGAAGTACTCCACTGCGTGGCTAGCCAGTAAAGGCCTTACAGATGAAAGAATAATGACATGGCCCTCCTTCCTCACCTGACCTAAATGCTATTGAGAACATGTGAGCCCTTCTTAAATGAGGGATTTATGGTGAAGAAAACCAGTAAACCTCTCTGTACAGTGTCTGGGAGGCTTTGGTTGCTGCTGCACAATAAGTTGATCGTCAACAGCTGAAGAAACTGACAGACTCCATGAATGGAAGACTTATAACTGTTATTGAAAAGAAGGGTGGCTATATTGGTCACTGATTTTTTTTTTAAATGTCAGAACTGTTTATTTGTAAACAGATGAAAAAAACAAGAGAGATGGGAAAATGTTTGTTTTTCCATTTTGAAGAATAATTCTGCCCAATAATTGTGCACACACAGATATTATCCAAAGAAAGCAGAAACCTCACTTTCTTAAATATTCAGGTGTGAGGTTTATTAACATTTTGGATTGACTGAGTGCACTGTAGTTGTTCAATAATGAAATTAACCCTAAAAAATACAACTTGCCTAATAATTGTGCACAGAGTGTATATTGTATGAAACAAGTCTTCTTCCAAATCAACACAAATCTTACGTTCACTAGTTAGAAGTTGCCTTTATGGGGATGCTGACTTCATTTTACAACAGGACATGGCACCTTCCCAAAAGCACCAAAACCTAGTTCAATGACCGTGGGATTACTGTACTTGATTGGCCAGCAAACTCGCCTGACCTGAACCCCATAGAGAATCTATGGGGCATTGCCAAGAGAAAGATGAGACATGAGACCAAACAATGCAGAAGAGCTGAAGGCCACTATTGAAACATCCTGGTCTTCCATAACACCTCAGCAATGCCACAGGCTGATAGCTTCCATGCCACATCGCATTGAGGCAGTAATTGCTGCAAAGGGGGCCCAAGCCAAGTACTGAGTACATATGCATGCTTATACTTTTCAGAGGTCCGATATTGTTCTATGTACAATCCTTGTTTTATTGATTGCATGTAATATTCTAATTTTCTGAGATTGTGGATTTGGGGTTTTCACGAGCTGTAAGCCATAATCATCACAATTATGACAAATCACGGCTTGAACTATCTTGCTTTGCATGTAATGAGTCTATCTCATGTGTTAGTTTCACTTTTTAAGTTGCATTACTGAAATAAATGAACTTTTGCACGATATTCTAATTTTTTGAGTTTCACCTGTGTGTGTGTGTATATATATATATAAATTTTTTTTTAATATTTATAAAAAGTGGGGAAAAATTACAGGTTATATTTTTTCTTTTAAACTACAAAGACAGTTTCAATCACAATTTAACTGCAATCAATACCAATTTTTATAACGTACCTGTGTAAACACATATCAATATATTATTTAAAACTAGAAACACATTGCCATTACTAAGAGTGAGGGAGGAGGGGATGCTCCGAAAGATACTTATGTAATGAACATATAATATTCTTAGTAAGCTGCATTTATTTTTCTGTTTAAGATAATTCAAAACAACATGGGCCTTTCCATTAGAGAAGTAGAGAACATCCACTTCTAGCCTTTGAAAGTCCAAGGTTTGCAGTGAAAAGGAAAAGCTTTGGCTAGATTACTTCTATTATTTGACAGTATTATGCTGGCGAGGAGCCAGTAGTCGGTTAAAGCTCTATACTGCGACACAAGCATTTAACCAGCAGTTAAGTGCACTTTCTTAAGGTGGGTGCATCAACAGTATCTGCGATATTTCTGTACGATGGAAAGCAGAGCTGCCCCATCACGCTTCTACATGTGCTCACAGAAGTGAATATAAAAAGGAAATAGTACAAATTATGTACTGCAAAAAGAACCACTTAAGGAACAATGTGGACCTCACAAGCTTTCCTATACAACAGAATGCCTGCCACTAAAAGCACCACTCACCTCCATTTAATCGGTTTGAAAGAAGAATGAGCAATAGCAAATTAGAGTAAATAGCTGGGATATAAACAAACATGGCTAGGATTAAATGCGGAAAAGAAATGTTAACAAAATGGCCTATGGGCTAAATAAGTTTGTTCAAAAGTATAAACACAACATGACAGTTACTTGGTTGATCATCCATATTGGTTGCAAAATACTAATAAGACATGCCTTTTTATTCCCATTTACTTTAAAATTTAGTGAATGAAAACATTTTTTAACTGCCTCAAAGAAATACTGATTTATATTTTTCATATTTCTTAAATGTATTAACTGTGTGCAAAAGGAAGGTAAAGTCCTTTTTTTTTCTTTTTTTGTTAAACACATACATGGTAAAAATATCACCTTGATTTACAAACCCCAATTCCAAAGACGTTGGGATGCCTTGTTAAAACTACACAAAAACAGAATGCAAAGATCTGCAGATGTCATAAACCCATATTTTATTCACAATAGAAAACAAAAACTTCATTACTGGGCACTTTCACCCCCTACCTACCCAGGTCAATTTTAACCTTCCAGTGCTTTTGCCTTTTGAATGAGAATTGCACAATCATTGCAAGATTACTGTGAATAGTGAAGCGCTATAAATCAATTCTATCTAATATGTAAAAATAGTGCTATATAGTGCTAGCTGTGCCAACACATTAGTGCTCAGTGAAAAAATCTTGCAAACAAACAAACTTCAACCCTGATGAAGTCACAAGGCATGTGATGCAACGCGTCAGTACACCATTTCCGGTACAAGGTGACACACTTCCGGCAGCGGCCATATTGCTACACCCAGTAAACCATGCAGTACACCCATAGGATGTGGTGACAGGCGTTTGTTACTGGGAAATACATGTGAGTGCAATACCAAGCTTTGTCTATATTCTAATAAAAGAATACTGCACTTTGGAAGGTTTCTTGCTTTATATCCCATATATGTGACGTTGAGTGGAGGTGGAGTGGATAAGGTGCGCTGGGCAGAGGTCTTTATTCAATCCCATGGTCCCTGTGATGAGGAGTGGAGTGGAGAGGATCTGGTATTGTTAATTATAGCCCTTTGGCCCTGCGGGGGTAAGTGTGTGGAGGTGAGCAGGCATTGCTGCCATTTGAGGATTTTTCTTTTTCACTGGAGTGAAGATCACATCAGCACAGTTTTACTTGCATGGACTTTATGTTCCAAAAAACACAGATATAATTTTTGATTCTTTCGTTTGTTCATACACAGTGTGTTTCTAAGAGTTATTGTCAAACAGCACGGGAGGCTTTTTCTTTTTTAAAGAACCACTATCACAATTATTTGGATTTTGTAGCAATTTTAATGTTTTGTTTCACTTATATTTGTTGATTAAGACATTTATTTGTTTGCAAGATTTTTTCACTGAGCACTAATGTGTTGGCACAGCTAGCACTATATAGCACTATTTTTACATATTAGATAGAATTGATTTATAGCGCTTCACTATTCACAGTAATCTTGTATTCATACTTATTGGTGTAAGTCGAGTGGCAGCAGCTATATTGAGGTTTTGCGGCTTCCGTTACAAGCGCAGGAGGATATCCACAGTCATGCATAGTCATTGCGACACTATACCCATATGAAACTTTTATAATTTTTTTGAGACAAATCGAGCATTTTTTGGTTGCTATTGATCACCACTGGGTTTTTTTATTTTTTGCTGGACAAATGAAAAAAAGACGAAAAATTTTTGGGAAAAAAAAGTTTGTTAGTTTCTGTTATAATATTTTGCAAATAAGCTATTTATTTCCACGGATGGGCACTTACAAGCTGCACTGATGAAGCAGCACTGTTGGGCACTGATGAGACTACACTGATAATCAGGACATTGATGATCGGTTCCCTGATTATCAATGTAAACAATGTACTGACAGCCATGGCGGTATCAGCTCTCCATTCCTCACACAGACACAGCGTGTAAGAAAAGGACTGCCGATAATTGGCAAGTCTCTTTACATGTGATCAGCTGTGATTGGACAGAGCTGATCACCTAGTAAAGGGCCACTGTGATTGGCCCTTTACCGTGATCTGATCAGCTGTGTACAAAGGAGAGGTAGGTGGGGTTCTGGGAGGACATCCATGGATGCCCTCCCAGAATTGGAGGACTGCGCTGTAGCCATCTTTCAGCTATAGTGCAGTTAGAAAGTGGTTAAACTGAGAAAATGTACCAGCAACACGACTCAAAGTTTGGACAGAGCCACATTTACTACGGTGTAGCATCCCCTCTTCTAACAACCCCCTGTAAACATCTGGGAAATAAGGAGACCAGTTGCTGGTGTTTTGGGAGAGGAATGTTTTCCCATTCTTGCCTGATATAGTATTCTAACTACTCAACAGTCCTGGGTCTTCTTTGTCATTTTTAATTTCAAGATGCACCAATTATTTTCAAATGGTGAAAGGTCTGGACTGCGGGCAGGCCAGTTAAGCTTCCAGACTCCTCTACTACAAAGGCATGCTGTTGCCATAGAAACAGTATGTGGTTTAGAACTGTCTTGCTAAAATATGCAAGACCTTCCCTGAAAAAGACGTTGCCTGGATGGGAGCACAAGCTGATTTAAAACCTGGATATACACCATATTGCCAAAAGTATAGCAGTCTTGGTCCATAGGGTTCAATATTGCGTTGGCCCCCCTTTTGCAGCTATAACAGCTTCTACTCTTCTGGGAAGGCTGTCCACAAGGTTTAGGAGTGTGTCTATGGCAATGTGTGACCATTCTTCCAGAAGCACATTTGTGAGGTCAGGCACTGAGGTCGGACGAGAAGGCCTGGCTTGCAGCCTCCACTCTATTTCACCCCAAAGGTGTTCTATTGAGTTGAGCTCAGGACTCTGGGGTGGAGAAACTTGACTGGTTTGTACAAACTCGCTCATCCATGTCTTTATGGACCTTGCTTTCTGCACTGGTGCGCAGTCATATTGGAAAAGGATGGGGCCATCCCCAAAGTTTTCCCACAAAGTTGGGAGCGTGAAATTGTCCAAAATGTCTTGGTATGCTGACACCTTAATAGTGCCCTTCACTGGAACTAAGGGGCCAAGCCCAAACCCTCAATAACAACCTAACACCATAATGCACCCTGCGCCAAACTTTACACAATGCAGTCAGGCAAGTACCGTTCTCCTGGCAACTGCCAAACCAAGACACATCCATCAGATTGCCAGAGAAGAGTGATTCGTCACTTCAGAGAATGTCTCCACTGCTCTAGCGTCCAGTGGTGGCATGCTTTACACCACTGAATCCATTGCTTTGCGTTGCACTTGGTGACATAAGGCTTGGATGCGGCTGCTCGGCCATGGAAACCCGTTCCATGAAGCTCTCTACACACTGTTGTTGTGCTAATCTGAATGCCACACAAAGTTTGGAGGTCTTTAGCTATTGACTCTGCAGACAGTTGGTGATTTCTGCACTTCAGCATGCGCTGACCCCCCGCTCTGTCATTTACGTGGCCTACCACTTCATGGCTGAGTTGCTGTTGCTTCCAATTTGTTATAATACCACTAACAGTTGACCGTGGCATATTTAGTAGCAAGGAAATTTCACGGATGGACTTATTACACAGGTGGCAACCTATTGCGGTACAACGCCTGAATTCACTGAGCTCCTGAGAGCAACCCATTCTTTCACAAATGATACCTATATGCTTGATCTTGTACACCTGAATACAATGATTTGGAGGGGTGTCCCAAAACTTTTGGCAATATAGTGCATCTATCAGCATTTCCAAAAGTGCAAGCTGTCCATTCCATATGAAACCAATGATGTCACATGGGGCAGGGTCACTCGGGTGATGCCCCCGGGTGGCCCCGCCCCTTACATATTTAAGAACTGTCAAACCACCGGAGCAGACAGACGGCAGAAACCATCGCTGGAAGAGGAGACTTTTTTTTTTTTTGGGTCGTTGGCGGGCATCGTCATTGACATTGGATCTACTGCAGGGAACATTCTTAGTTTTTTCTTTTAATAAAGGACTTGTCAAAGACTGTGTCCTGTCTTTTTCACACTACACTTTTTTTTTGTGAATGAGTAATCAGGACCATGTACCCCATACTCCTTCACATGGGGGGGTGGGATCTGGGGGTCCTCTTGCTAAAGGGGGCTTCCAGATTCCGATAAGCCCCCTACCTGCTGACCCCCACAACCACCGGCCAGGGTTGTGGGGGAAGAGGCCCTTGTCCCCATCAACATGGGGACAAGATGCTTTGGGAGGGGGGAGCCCCCTGACCCAAAGCACCCCCCCCATGTTGAGGGCATGTGGCCTTGTATGGTTCAGGAGCTGGGGGCGCTCACTCGTTTCCCGCCCCCCCTTTCCTGGCCTGCCGGGCTGCATGCTAGGATAAGGGTCTGGTATGGACTTGGGCCATTTTTTATTTTGGTGTGAGTGCTAATTGCTGGGTTTCATACTTCTAACAAGTATTCTTGTACTATTTTTACTGATACCATGCTTGCTCTACAACTATGCTTTGATTAAAAAAAAGCCCATGAGGGTATTTCATACAAAATATGTAGAAGAAAAAATGTTAAGTCAATTTTTAACTTTGATCTCAGGTGTAATAATAAAGAGATTCCTGTTTAATGTCTTTTTTTTTTCAATTAAGAGCTCCAGTCCCATACACACATCAGATAAGGACCCCTGTCCTAGGGCACCAAAAAGAAACACTTTCTCACAAGTGGTGCATCCAGAAACAAAATGAAGACACAAGCATGCAAAAGAACTATTCACCTGGCAAATGTATTCGTTAATACTGAGTTTTAAAGTGGAACTTTACTCTCTCAATCAACACTGATCATTTTTAATCCGTATACTGCTAGCATAAGTAAATAAAGTATATTACATCTGTTTCAAACTTTTTTTTTTTTTTTTTACATTTCTTCAGTTACTTTCTGGTTTCCATGCCTAAGCAAATGATGTTACACATCCCAGGAGTCTTCAGGAGGGGTTTTCTCAGCTAAGCACACCCTCCTGTCTGCATGCCTAATCTAAGGGCAGGTGAATTCCAATAAGTTAATGCTACATGAATCATCTGCTTTTACTCAATATGGCCACGGCCAAAAATGGACGTTTTTTCAAAGTGATTTCTCAGCAAAATAAAGCATGGAGACAAGGAAAAGTAAGTTTGCTTTGAAATTTAAAAAAGTAAGTAGCATTCTTGGTTTGTGGTGCTCAGATGCATAGTAGTTCTGCCTTAAGCTGGGTATACACATTTGTTTTTGTTTTTTTCGACCTCTTGCTGTGACAGGGGGAATCTCCCACCCCCTCCAGAATACAGAAAGGGCTGACTTTTGGTACATGTATACAGGGGGTTTTGTTGAAGTGCCCCTTTTAGAAGACCGTAAATTAAAATGCTTTCATACATTAACTCCTACCAACTGTGCTTCTCAGCTGCTCCTGTAAACCCCCACTAGGATCAAGGGACAAAGTGCAATGCTGATCAAGTATTCACTGCCAACAGAACTCAAACTATTCAACCTAATGTGTATTGCATCACTCAAACTAGTAAAATATGCAACACAGCCTTTTTTTTCCTCATCCCCCTGATATTTTTGAACAGAAAAGCTATTTATCACAAAGTCTGCATTTAATGAGCCATTTGCTGCAGTGGCAATATTTGGGAAATTATAATTTAGGCTCAACTTAATAACTAATCTAGAATGAGTAATGTGCTCAGTAATCACACAGGCTCCACTTTTGAAAGGTTCTGTGTGGAAAGCCACTCCCATCCTCCTACTAACAGACAATTAAAGGAACAAATGATAAAAACTTTAACGCTAGTGTACTTCTACAACTGATATATTCATTACTTGGAAATACAGATCACAGTGGCACTAAATTCATGTCTGTTGGAGGTGTTATCAAGAATAATCATAATTGCATTAAATCAAAGTGCAGGTATCATACATAGTTATAAAACCAGAGCGTAAAAGAACAACATACTACATTAAGCACAGAGGTAATATACAATGCCTTGCGCCCATCAGCGTACGGCAAACAAATTGTTTTTTTCCAGATGTCCATTTCAATGAATGCATGGTTGTATATAGTATACGATATAGAGATGCCATCTTCTGTCTCCTCTTTCTGCATAATTGTTCCAGGTCAGTGACTTTGAATATTTAAAGTAGATGATTAACATCACTATATTAGACACCGTTCCTCTGCTGAGGAAGCCCAGATGCAGCCAACAGTCTGTTGATGACACGAATGGCTGTGTGTTGTTGTACTTGTATATATGGGGAAGTGTTGTCATAAATAGTATCGCATACACAAAAAAAAATAGAAAAGGCTCTATTTTTTGTATACTCCTTTACCCGTATTTACAATATACTGCTGTATATACGAAGACAACCATTTATGTCAGTGACAATCTGTACAACGCTCCTGGGCTGCCCTGGCAAAGGAAATGTGCTGGTAATTACACTGAACGGGCTCTGGTGACCCATGTCCAAGAGTCCATTGTCTGTCTCAGTTCAGGTTTTCTTTAAAATTTACTGAAGTCTTGACAGTTCCATAACACAAGATTTTGAGAATTGCTATAATATGTTGGGTACGATAAAGTATTGACAACATGGGACCACCTTTGAAAGGGGTTAGCGCCTTTTTTGTTATTATGCAAGAGTATGCAATTACAAAAAAAAACCCAATTGGTTTACTGATGAAAACATTGTAGAAAGCAACAAGACAAAAGCTTCTATAAAATCTGGGACCCCTGGGTTACCTAGTAGCCTGTTGATTTTGATCCCTCCCTCATGTCCATATAACAAATGAAAAGCCAACACTGATTCCCTGCAGGTAAATCTAATTGTCTCATCCCCTTTTTATCCTCTCCTATTAGTTTCCCCATCCACAGTCCCTCCCTCTGCCCAACCCCTCCCACAGTTCCTGCCTGTTTGTTTTGATCCCTCTCCTATGCCCATATGACAAAAATGAAAAGCTAACAAAGATTCTCCATAGGTAAATCAAATTGTCTCATCCTCCCCTTTTTTCCTCAATTAGTTTCTGCGGTCCACCCCCATGCTTATACATGCCCATCCTCCTTTTCTTCAAGTCCTCCCCTAAGCTGGATGAGGAACAATGTTTTTACTCATAAGCTGTGCCCACCCTAGCTCCTCAAGCCTTCCATTTTGGCACACCACATTGAACACTTACAACCTGCATATTTACTCTACTTTTTAACAGTACAGTTGCAAGAAAAAGTATGTGAACCCCTTGGGATTACGTGGAGTTTTGAATGAATTAAAAATGTGCATAAAATGTGCTCTGAACGTCATCTAAGTCACAACAATAGAAGAACACAGTTTGCTGAACATAATACTACACAAACATTAGATGTTGCCACGGTTTAATTGCACATAACATGTAAAAATTCACAGTGCAGGGAGGAAAAAGTATGTGAACCTTTGGATTTAATAACTGGTTGACCCTCCTTTGGCAGCAATAACCTCAACCAAACGTTTCCTGTAGTTGCAGATCAGACCTGCACAACGATCTGGAGTCATTTTGGACCACTCCTCTTCACAAAACTGTTTCAGTGTAGCAATATTCTTGGGACGTCTGGTGTGAATCGCTCTCTTAAGGTCGTGCCACAGCATTTCAATCGGGTTGAGGTCAGGACTCTGACTGGGCCACTCCAGAAGGCGTATTCTGTGCTGTTGCAGCCATTATTTTGTTGAATTACTTGTATGCTTTGGGTCACTGTCCTGTTGCATCACCCATCCTCTGTGGAGCTTCAGTTGGCGGACAGATGGTCATACGTTTTCCTGAAAAATGTCTTGATAAACTCTGGAATTCATTTTCCCATCAATGACAACAATCCGTCCAGGCCTTGAAGCAGCAAAGCAGCCCCAAACCATGATGCTCCCTCCACCATGTATTACAGTGGGGATGAGGTTTTGATGTTGGTGTGCTGTGCCTTTTTTTCTCCAGACATAGTGTTGTGTGTTCTTCCCAAACAACTCAATCTTGGTTTCATCTGTCCAAAGTACCGTATTTTCCGGCGTATAAGACGACTTTTCAACCCCTGAAAAGTCGGGGGTCGTCTTATACGCCGGTGCGAGCCGGGTCAGAGCGGCACTTTTTCGAGGGGCGGGACGGCGCGGCGCCGCCCCCCCTCCTCCTCCAACGGACACTAAGTACAGGGGTGGGCAGAGGGGCTGCTGTACCTTACCTGGCTCCGGTCCCACGACGATCCGGTCCAGGAAGAGCGGCTGCTCCCTCTTTCAGTTCGGCCGCTCGATGGTCACGCGGCTGCTCGGCTCCGCCTCCTCACCGGTGATTGGGCGCCAGCACTGGAAAGGCACACAGGCGACCAATCACCGGCGAGGAGGCGGAGCCGAGCGGCCCCGCGAAAATCGAGCGGCCGAACTTGAAGGAGCAGCCGCTCCTCTCCCCCACTGACACCAACGATGGGGCACTATTCCTCCCCCACTGACACCAATGATGAGGCACTGTTCCTCCCCCACTGACACCAACGATGAGGCACTGTTCCTCCCCCACTGACACCAACGATGAAGCACTGTTCTCCCCACTGATACCAATGATGGGGCACTATTCCTCCTCCCCACTGACACCAATGATGGGGCACCATTCTCCCCACTGATATCAATGATGGGGCACTATTCCTCCCCCACTGACACCAATGATGGGGCACTATTCCTCCCCCACTGACACCAATGATGGGGCACTATTCCTCCCACTGATACCAACGATGGGGCACTATTCCTCCCACTGATACCAATGATGGGGCACTATTCCTCCTCCCCACTGACAACAATGATGGGGCACTATTCTCCCCACTGACACCAATGATGGGGCGCAATTCCTCCCACTGACACTAATGATGGGACACTATTCCTCCCACTGACACCAATGATGGGGCACGATTCTTCCCACTGACACCAATGATGGGGCACTATTCCACTGACTAATGATGGGGCACTATTCCTCCCACTGACACCAATCATGAGGCACTACTCCTCCCACTGACACCAATGATGGGGCACTATTCCTCACACACTGACACTAATGATGGGGCACCATCATTGGTGTCAGTGGGAGGAATAGTGCCCCATCATTGGTGTCAGTGGATGAAATAGTGCCCCATCATTGGTTTTAGTGGGAGGAGTAGTGCCTCATCATTGGTGTCAGTGGGAGGAATAGCACCCCATCATTGGAATACCATACTGAAATACCATACCATATTGAAATCAAATCTGATGTTTTTTCATTTTTATTTGGTGTGCGTTGGAAGAGGGGTAGTCTTATACGGCGAGTATAGCTCAAACCCTATATTTTAACAGGAAAAGTAGGGGGTCGTCTTATACGCCCAGTCGTCTTATACGCCGGAAAATACGGTATATTTTGCCAGTAGTGCTGTGGAACATCGCGGTGTAATTTTGAAAACTTCAAACGTGCTGCAATATTCTTTTTGGACAGCAATGGCTTCCTCTGTGGTGTCCTCCCATGTACTCCATTCTTGTTTAATGTTTTCCTTATTGTAGATGTGTCAACAAAAATGTTAGCATGTGCCAGAGATTTCTGTAGGTCTTTAGCTGACACTCTGGGATTCTTCTTTACCTCATGCAGCATTCTGCGCTGTGCTCTTGCAGTCATTTTTACAGGACGACCATGCCTAGGGAGAGTAGCAACAGTGCTAAACTTTCTCCATTTGTAGACAGTCTGTCTTACCGTGGACACATGAACATCAAGGCTTTTGGAGATACTTTTGTAACCCTTTCCAGCTTCATGCAAGTCAACAATTCTTGATCATAGGTCTTCTGAGAGCTCTTTTCTGCGAGGCATGGTTCACATCAGACAGTGCTTCTTGAAGCCAGTAAACCCAAAACAGGTGTGTGTTTTTTAAGGGCAGGACAGCTGTCAGCAACACATCCAATATCATCACACTGATTGGAGTCAAGGTTGGCTCACTCCTGGCTCCAATTAGCTCTGGGAGAAGTCATTAAGCTAGGGCCTCCCTGCACTGTGAATGTTTACATGTTATGTGCAATTAAACCATGGCAACATCTAATGTTTGTGTAGTATTATGTTCAGCAGACTGTGTTCTTCTATTGTTGTGACTTAGATGACGTTCAGAGCACATTTTATGCCCAATTCATGCAAAACTCCACGTAATCCCAAGGGGTTCACATACTTTTTCTTGCAACTGTAATTCCTTCCTTGCCAAGTATTTTATCCCCTGCTGATTTTGAATGTTTGCCTACTCACAAAGAAATGATCAGTCTAAAAATTGAATGGTAGGTGTATTGTAACACAGAGACAGAATAGCAACAAAAAATTCAAAAGAAATGCATGTCTAACAAATTATGCACAGATTTGCATGTTCATGAGGGAAATAAGTATTTGCTCCCCTTTCATTCAGCAGGATTTCTGGCTACCAGGTGTCTTTCATACAGGTATCAAGCTGAGATTAGAAGCAGTGCTGCTAATCTCATATTGTTACCTGTATAAAAGACACCTGCCGACAGGAGCAATCAAACAATCAGTTTCCAAACTCTCCACCATGGCAAAGAGCAAGAGCTGTCCAAGGATGTCAAGTAGAGAAAACATGCAGGTTGTAAGTGTGCAATGTTTCCTTCACTGTATATCAGGGGTGCTGAACCTGTGGTACTCAGAGCCCTCTGATGTGACAATCCACCCTAAACTAGGAAAGTGCACTTCTATTATATCCTGTGGGTTTGCTGTGCTTTCAGAAAGTGCACCACACCCACAAGATATAATAGATGTCTATGAAAAGCACAGTTAACCTGCAGGAAAGCCACAGGTGCATGGTGCAGGTGAAACCACAGCGCATCAGTGTAAAAGCAGCCTTATAGTGGGCCCAAGACAGTAATGGCTTGTTTACATTTGAAGTTTGGGGGGGTGGTTAAACCCCATAGTTGAGATGTGTTTTACCGCACCTCCCCAACCACTATCAGAGGACGCAATGGCAACCCTGCCCCATATGGCCTCCCTGTCACATTCTGTTTTTCACTTGGACAGGAGAAGTAGCATATACAGGAACTTATCTTCTCCATTTTTCTTCTACAACCGCTTCTCCTCCTCTCCCTCCAGCTAGACTTCAGTGGCTGAAGGAAGAAAATGTTCATTATGCTATTTAAAATAAAAAATTTAAAACTACAGCGACCAGTTGCTGAATCACTTAAGTGGTCCTTGCTCTTCCAATCTTTGAGCACCCCTGATATGTATTCTTGTTGTTTCTGATTGTTTAATAACTTTGAAAAACCTCAGTGGAAAAAACAAAACAAAAAAAAAAGCAGTGATGTAGACATTATATAGGGGCTGCTGTAAGAAAAGGGTTAAAAGGAGGGGTAAAAATGTGTTGGCCACAGAAACTCATTGGCTTTCAGTTGCCATTTTTAAGCCTGGGATTGGAATAAAATAAATGGTTGCTATTGGCATTGCCAAGGAAAAATCTCTTCTTCTGAATACTTTACATTATCCCTTATATAATTAAGACACCAGTCATGAACAGCTCACCAAACCCACACTAATTACTACACGTGGATTATTGTTGAAGTTTCTGTACTTTGTCTCAATGTCTGAATTTAATCTGCTCTTGTTGGATTTTGCTGCACGGCTGCTTGTTCTGGGATTTGAGTCTTGGGTTTGTTGTATTAATGTTGTTATAAATTTTACTTGTGCTAGGCTGATGAGATGTCATTTTCAGCGATGAGGTGCCTAATGGAGCCTGGATTCAAAAAGAAAAATTCTTTATTGCAATGTTTCTCTGAGGTGTCATCCAGTTTGAAATTTACTCACTGTTGTGTAAGATCCTCCATAGTCATTTGGTACACAGTATGATGATGAAACAGATGATCAGCCGTGCATAGGTTAGGATTGGATATTCAGGCATAGTAAATTTATTCATATTTGTTCAAAATGCAGGGAAACCGTTGATTTTTTTTTTTTTGTGTGTGTGTTTGCAGATGATTTTTTTACCCGCTACATGCACCAACATTCAGTTAGTGTTATACTATGCTGCTCAAGCATTGTAATATGTTAGAAAATGCAAACTTGTGCATACTTACTAAAGGAAGCAACGGAAGACTAAATTATAACTCCTCTACATACTGCTTTTGACAGTTTTTCTTTTTTATTTTAGAATTAAAAAAAAAAAAAAACAGTATAAACTGTATTTATAAAATTTAAGAAGCAACTTCAGCTACAAATATTCTCATTCTCATTGTAGAGTTAGGAACTACAGAATACTGGGGTGCAGTGCTGAGGCTCTGTAGCTTACGTATGTATTTGCAAAATGTGTACTAACTAAACCCGTTATTTAACGCATACTGTTAATTCGGTTTATTTGCAAGCTGGCTGGCAAGTTGAGCTGGAAATTTTTCTGTTTTGTTGTTTGACATGCATTGCCCTTCCATGTGCTCCTTGCTGTGAAGGCCAGTTATAGACTGGGGCAGTGGCCATTTTTTGTACTGTTGAATTGTTGGTCAAGGGGGCGCACTGGACACTTTAGCTGCCATTGTGCTACATGCTGGGTGTCCAGTGCTATCCTGTACCTTTAAGGAGGGTTGGGCTCCCACAGGTTCACCTGCCCTTGGTCTATCCATTAAATACATGTGCCTCTACTATGGGGGCTCTTAAAATTTGTAGAGTTAGGAACTACAGAATTCTGGGTTGCGGGACATGGTTCTGTAGCTTACGCATGTATTTGCATATGTGTGCTAACTAAACTCCTGTTATTAATGTATACTGTCAGACAGGTTAATTTGGTTTGTTTGCAAGCTGGCTGGCAAGTTGAGCTGGGAATTTTGTTGTTTGACATGTGTCACCCTTCCATGTGCTCCTAGCTGTGACGAGCAGTTATAGACTGGGGCAGTGGCCATTTCGTGTACTGTTAAATATTCTCATTGTTATGTTAGGCTCAGAAGAGTTTAAAATTTACAGAACCACACAACAGGCATTGGAATCAAAGGGGTAATGCTGTCCTGACTGATCATAAAGCAGAAGTGTCCCACATTCACAAACACAGTACAGAAGAACAAGTGGATGACCCCTCTTACCTATATTTGGCTCACTAATTTGAAAATCAATACCATGCCTGATGTGTACTAGGCTTAGCGTTATACAGAGCCATTAGCCAGCCATAGATGAATTGAATCTCAGCTGGTTTAGCAGGGATTGGTCGAGTTTTGATCTATCTATGGGCAGGCTGGTTGTACTGAAGCTGATCCATCGGTCGACTTCAGTACAACCAGTCTGTCAGATTTTTTGCATGCATCTATAGCTGCTAGCAGTAATCGTGTTCTGTTAGCAGGGAAGGCTCCCTCCCGGAAGAACACAATAGCGCTGTGGGAAGGATTCCCCTATCAACCCTGACAGAGTGGATGCAGGAATCAAGCAATTTTCTTTCCTTTCACTCTTGGTTCCAGGAGAGAAATTTGCATCACCTATGCCTTGCCATAGTGTCACCCATATTCCTATACAATGGGGCAAAAAAGTATTTAGTCAGCCACCAATTGTGCAAGTTCTCCCACTTAAAAAGATGAGAGAGGCCTGTAATTGGCATCATAGGTAGACCTGGACTATGAGAGACAAAATGAGAAAAAAAATCCAGACAATCACATTGGCCGATTTGGAAAGAATTTATTTGCAAATTATGGTGGAAAATAAGTATTTGGTCACCTACAAACAAGCAAGATTTCTGGCTCTCACAGACCTGTACCTTCTTCTGTAAGAGGCTCCTCTGTCCTGCACTCATTACCTGTATCAATGGCACCTGTTTGAACTTGTTATCAGTATAAAAGACACCTGTCCACAACCTCAAACAGTCACACTCCAAACTCCACTATGGTGAAGACCAAAGAGCTGTCGAAGGACATCAGAAACAAAATTGTAGACCTGCACCAGGCTGGGAAGACTGAATCTGCAATAGGCAAGCAGCTTGGTGTAAACAAATCAACTGTGGGAGCACTAATTAGAAAATGGAAGACATACAAGACCACCGATAATCTCCCTCGATCTGGGGCTCCACACAAGATCTCACCCCGTGGGGTTAAAATGACCACAAGAACGGTGAGCAAAAATCCCAGGACCACACGGGGGGAACTAGTGAATGACCTGCAGAGAGCTGGGACAAACGTAACAAAGGCTACCATCAGTAACACTGTACGCCGCCAGGGACTCAGATCCTGCAGTGCCAGACGTGTCCCCCTGCTTAAGCCAGTACATGTCTGGGACTGTCTGAAGTTTGCTAGAGAGCATTTGGATGATCCAGAAGAGGATTGGGAGAATGTCATATGGTCAGATGAAACCAAAACAGAACTATTTGGTAGAAGCAGAACGCATCCAAAGAACACCATACCTACTGTGAAACATGGGGTTGGCAACATCATGCTTTGGGGCTGTTTCTCCGTAAAGGGACCAGGACTACTGATCCATGTACAGGACAGAATGAATGGGGCCATGTATCGTGAGATTTTGAGTGCAAACCTCCTTCCATCAGCAAGGGCATTGAAGATGAAACATGGCTGGGTCTTCCAACATGACAATGATACCAAACACACCACCCAGGTAATGAAGGAGTGGCTTCGTAAGAAGCATTTCAAGGTCCTGGAGTGGCCTAGCCAGTCTCCAGATCTCAACCCCATAGAAAACCTTTGGAGGGAGTTGAAAGTCTGTGTTGCCCAGCGACAGCCCCAAAACATCACTGCTCTAGAGGAGATCTGCATGGAGGAATGGGCCAACATACCAGCAACAGTGTGTGCCAACCTTGTGAAGACTTACAGGAAACGTTTGACCTCTGTCATTGCCAACAAAGGATATATAACAAAGTATTGAGATGAACTTTTGATATTGACCAAATACTTAATTTGCAAATAAATTCTTTCCAAATCAATTTGATTGTCTGGATTTTTTTTCTCATTTTGTCTCTCATAGTTGAGGTCTACCTATGATGCCAATTACAGGCCTCTCTCATCTTTTTAAGTGGGAGAACTTGCACAATTGGTGGCTGACTAAATACTTTTTTGCCCCACTGTACAAAATGAACCTGTTAAGATACCTAGGCCAAGGCCTACATCAGTTGAGTTGCTAAAAGCATTACCTAGGAACGCAATTACGACAGAGGTAGAGCAAGAATAGGGAGTGTCAGGGGTGTTTTCCATTTGATGGGAAATGCATCTGGCTTGCCTACAGGGCACTTCTACCCCCTTCCTGCCCAGGCCAATTTTCAGCTTTCAGAGCTGTCGCACTTTGAATGACAATTGCGAGATCATGCAACATTGTACCCATATGAAATTTTTTTTTTCCACACAAATAGAGCTTTCTTTTGGTGGTATTTAATCGCTGCTTGGCATTTTATTTTTTACGCTATAAACCAAAAAATTGCAAAAAATTAGAAAAAAAAAAGTCTTTGTTTCCATTATAAAATTTTGCAAATAGGTAAATTTTTCTCCATCACTGATGTGCGTTGATGAGGCTGCACTGATGGGTGGCATTGATGATGCTGCACAGGTAGGCGGCATTGATGGGCGGCACTGGTGGGCACAGGTGGGTGGCACTGATGGGTACAGGTGGATGGCACTGATGGGTGGAACTGATGGGCACAGGTGGGCGGCTCTGCTGGGAACTGATCGGGGCATTGATCATCAGTGCCCTGATGATCATGCCGATCCCTTTCGCTGACAATTGGCGTTTCTCGGCAGCAGTTTGCCGATAACCGGCAACTGTATTTACCCATGATCTGTGTCATTGGACACAGCTGATCACGTGGTAAAAGGCCACCGTGATTGGCAGTTTACCGTATCACAGCAATCACCGGGGGCGCACGCGGGGAAGGGGGGGGGTGTTCTGGAATGATGTCCAAGGATGTCGTCCCAGAACTAGACAACCGCGCTGTAGCCGTCCTTCGGCTATAGTGTGGTTGGAAACTGGTTAATCCAGTCAGAAAATTATTAAACTCACCAGGTTAGTCCATAACAAAGTAATCAGATATGGTTAGATGTTTTGTTTGGCTCTGCCCAATGTGAGAAAATAAATTGTTTTCCTCTACCAGCCAAGACTGCTTACAATTTATACAGGCTCTCTAAGAAGCAAATAATTTTGCCACACACAGCAAATGCCTGTGTACAGTTCTATTTTGCACAATCAAAATAATCTACTATACACAAATTGTTTCTAAAATGCAGTTCTATAAATGTGTAAACCACTGTATTAGGGGTTCAAGGCTTGAAATAACGGATATAGGTGCTAGAGGCAAGATTTCAAGGTGCGACACTTTTCCTTCTGTCATGGCCTACATTTTAGCACTTACTGACACCTTCTGAAAATCTCTTACCATCTCAAAAACTCCACATACTGGGTTTATAAATATCTCCAGCAACTTCATTAGCACATAATTGCAAGCAGACAACAGCTTTTAATGTTGAGTGTGCCTCCTAATTGCTCAACCTTTCTAACATTTAATCCTTTGTCCGTTAATGTAAAAAGCCTAATTACTATGACAAGAGGAGTCACTCTTTCTTTTTGTCAGGAAATGTTTGAACAGAAATTAAAACAATTAGCACATTAAGATGCATTAATTGGAAAGTACTACCTGGTTTAAAAAACAGGACCTGTCTCTTACCAAAGGGACTCATACATTTTCTATTTAAAGGTCCCATGCACACAGGACATTTAACCAGGTCTCCTAAGCGTCTTTCCTCCTGGCAGCAGCATTTTGGCAAAATAAAAAAAAAATAAAAAACACGATGCATCTAGACTCATTTAGGCGTTAACTCATTTTATTAGCCAGACTAATAATTTGCTCAAGAGCTTGACATGCCTAGCATTAATGCACATTTAGACAGGTTTACACACGTCAAGCGTCTTTTCTGCCTAAACGCTGCTGCTCTTCGACATGCAGGCACTGTTTTTTTTCTAGATGCTTATGTGTGCATGGACACCTAGACCAACATGGAGCGGCGTTTAGAAGCAGAAGAAAAAAAAATAAAACAGCAGACACCCCTAAAAGCAGCGCTATTAACACTCCGTGTGCACAAGGCCATAATGTACAGTGGCAAGAAAAGGTCACCACTTGGATTCAACTGGTTTTCTGCAATACTTTGCCATAAAATGTGATCTGATCCTCAACTAAGTCACAATAGACAAACACAATGTGCTCAAGTTGATAACACACAAAATAATTCTAATATCTCATGTCTATTGAACATTAAGCATTAACAGTGCCAGAGGAAAAAGTAAGTGAACCCGTTAATAGCTGGTCGAAACTCCTTTGTCAATGACCTCAATCAAGCGCTTTTGGCAGCTCCAAATCATACCTGCACAGCATTCAGGAGGAATTTTTGACCATTCTTATTTACGAAACTGCTGCAGGTCAGACACATTTGTAGGATGTCTGGTGTGAACGACTCTCAAGGTCATTCCATGGATTTTCTGTGGGTTTAAGGTCTGTACTGGGCCACTCCAAAAGGCCCATTTTCTGTTTCTGAAGCAAGTCTGTTCTGGATTTACTTCAATGCTTTGGGTCATTGTTCTGCTGTATCACTCAATTTCTACCAAGTCTGACAGCCACCCTGACATTATCTTGTAGGATATTTTGGTAAACTTTGGCATCCAATAGGCATAAGTGTCCAATGAATTTATCAACCATTGGTTGAGAATTTAAACTCTGAAATCTGAAAATGGACAACTATCATGGATACACTGAGGGGAATTTATCACAACTGGAGCACACAAAATCTGGAGCAGTTGTACATGGCAACCAATCTGCTTCTATTCTTCAGCCCTATTCAGTTAAATGCAAAGTCCACCTTTAAAAAAAATAATAATTTAAGCACATATATTTGTGCATTTATAAATTGTTTGGCAAATGAGTCTGCAAAGCACTGCACTCATAATCCGTGAATCACAGGCGCAATGCCAGGCTCATGAAGACTCCTTCTTCTGCTCTATCTACATATTGATGTAAAGACTGTTACTGAGCTGGAACCAGTGTCAATGTACGTTGAGTGCGGCACATGGGACTTCTAGTTTATTCATTCACATGAAGAATGTAACATGTAACAAAGTCCTAAAGGTGGAGTTGGCATTTAAGCTTTAAAAATGAAAGAGAACATGAATGCTTGTCATTCACAGCTGCTCCAGATTTGATTAATCCCCCCCACCCCCATGTATTTTTATGTATTATAAACAAAACCGTTATTTACAGTGCCTTGAAAGTATTCATACCCCTTTAAATTTTCCACATTTTGCCGTGTTACAACCAAAAATTTAAATGTATTTTATTGGAATTTTATATGATAGACCAACACAAAGTGGCACATAATTGTTAAGTGGAAGGAAAATTATAAATGGTTTTCAAAATGTTTTACAAATAAATATCTGAAAACTGTGGTGTGCATTTGTATTCAGCCCCCTTTACTCTGATACCCCTAACTAAAATATAGTTGAACCAATTGCCTTCAGAAGTCACCTAATTAGTAAATAGAGACCACCTGTGTGTAATTTAATCTCAGTATAAATACAGCTGTTCTGTGAAGCCCTCAGAAGTTTGTTAGAGAACATTAGTGAACACACAGCATCATGAAGGCCAAAGAACACACCAGACAGGTCAAGGATAAAGTTGTGGAGAAGTTTAAAGCAGGGTTAGGGTATAAAAAAAATATTAAGCTTTGAACATCTCATGAAGCACTGTTCAATCCATCATCTGAAAATGGAAAGAGTATGGCACAACTGTAAACCTACCATGATATGGCAGTCCACCTAAACTGACAGGCCGGACAAGGACAGCATTAATCAGAGAAGCAGCCAAGAGACCCATAGTAACTCTAGAGGAGCTGCAGAGATCCATAGCTCAGGTGGGAGAATCTGTCCACAGGACAACGATTAGTTGTGCACTATACAAATCTAGCTTTTATGGAAGAGTGGCAAGAAGAAAGCCATTGTTGAAAGAAAGCCATAAAGTTTGCAAGAAGCCACGTGGGGGACACAGCAAACATGTGTAAGAAGGTGCTCTGGTCAGATGAGACCAAAATGGAAGTTTTTGGCCTAACAGCAAAATGCTATCTGTGACAGAAAACTAACACCTGTTAGAGTTTGCAAAACACTTGAGACTGGGGTGGAGGTTCATCTTCCAGCAGAACAACGACCCTAAACATATAGCCAGAGCTACAATGGAATGGTTTAGAATAGATCAAAGCATATTCATGTGTTAAGAGTGGCCCAGTCAAAGTCCAGACCTAAATCCAATTAAGAAACTGTGGCAAGACTTGAAGATTGCTGTTCACAGATGCTCTCCATCCAATGTGACAGAGCTTGAGCTATTTTGCAAAGAAGAAAGGGCAAAAATTTTACTCTCTAGATATGCAAAGCTGGTGGAGACATACGCAAAAGACTTGCAGCTGTAATTGAAGCGAAAGGTGGTTATACAAAGTATTGACTCAGATATTTATTTGTAACAAAATTTTGAAAACCATTTATCATTTTTCCTTCCACTTCACAATTATATGCCACTGTGTGTTGGTCTATCACATAAATTCCCAATAAAAAAAATTAATGTTTTTGGCTGTAACATGACAAAATGTGGAAAATTACAAGGGGTATGAATACTTTTTCAAGGCACTGTACCTGCTAACTAGATTTTCAGGAATGTTCCAGGACAGCTACACTAGAAAGGGGCCCCTCCAACCTAGACAAAGAAACTCATGATCAACATTACTATAAAAAAGGCTCACCCCCTATAGTCCCTTGGTAGTACCAAATTACGGAAGGTATGTTTATAACCCAAAAATAAAAGGTAATTAAAAGGAAACACAACTAAAACAAAAAGACAACTGTAAATTACAAAAGTGAGATAACACTGTCCTGGAAGATTCCTGGAAATCTAATTAATAGGTAAATAATTCCGCTTTCCCAAGTCATTTTCCAGGACAACTAAACAAGAGGATAGGCTAGAAATGCCTGCAAGGGTGGGACCACTGCTTGAAGAACCTTCCTCCTGAAGGCCTGATCTGAACTGGATTTCAGGTCCAGGCAATAATGTCCAAAATCCCTGAAGGAGGGTCTAACAACCATGTTCTGTATCCTACTTCAATAGTCATTTTCATAAATCTTGCGTGTTTTTTGTGGCCTTAGCTTTTTCTGTCTTTGAACAGAACAAATAAGTTGGATGACTGTCTCCATTCTTTCTGTTCTTCTATATAAGCAGTCAGTCATCTATGGATGTTGATCTTGCTGTAATCTGTTTCTTTCTGGTTTCTGGGGTTCCCACAAAATGAAGGATTATTTCCTGTTACGTATGGAACGCCGTTGCTTCCTTAGGTAGGAAAGCCAAGGCCAGAGAGAGGGGGGGAGAGGGGGGGAGAGAGAGGGGGGAGGAGGGGGGGAGGAGAGGAGGGGGGGGGGAGAAGGGGGGGGAGGAGAGGAGGGGGGGGAGAGGAGGGGAGAGAGGGGGGAGAGAGGGGGGAGGGGGGGGGGAGGAGAGGAGGGGGGGGGGGGAGGAGAGGAGGGGGGGGGAGGAGAGGGGGGGGGGAGGAGAGGGGGGGGGAGGAGAGGGGGGGGAGGGGGGGGGGAGAGGGGGGGGAGGGGGAGAGAGGGGGGAGAGGGGGGAGAGGGGGAGAGGGGGGAGAGAGGGAGAGGGGGGGGGAGAGAGGGAGAGAGGGAGAGGGGGGGAGAGAGGGAGAGAGGGGAGAGGGGGGAGAGGGAGAGGGGGGAGAGGGAGAGGGGGGAGAGGGAGAGGGGGGAGAGGGAGAGGGGGGAGAGGGAGAGGGGGGAGGGAGAGAGAGGGGAGAGAGGGGGAGAGAGAGGGGAGGAGAGGGGGAGGAGAGGGGGAGAGAGAGGGGGGAGGAGAGGGGGGAGGAGAGGGGGAGGAGAGGGGGGGAGAGGGGGGAGGAGAGGGGGGAGAGGGGGGAGGAGAGGGGGGAGGAGAGGGGGGAGGAGAGGGGGGGAGAGGGGGGAGGAGAGGGGGGGAGGGGGGGGGGAGGGGGGGAGGAGAGGGGGGGGGGAGGAGAGGGAGAGGGGGGAGGGGGAGAGGGGGGAGGAGAGGGAGAGGGGGGAGGGAGAGAGAGGGGAGAGAGGGGGGAGGGAGAGAGGGGGGAGAGAGGGGGGAGGGAGAGAGGGGGGAGGGAGAGAGAGGGGAGAGAGGGGGGAGGGAGAGAGAGGGGAGAGAGAGGGGAGAGAGGGGGGAGGGAGAGAGAGGGGAGAGAGGAGAGAGGGAGGGGGGAGGGGGGGAGAGAGGGGGGAGGGGGGAGAGAGGGGGGAGGGGGGGGAGAGAGGGGGGAGGGGGGAGAGAGGGGAGAGGGGGGGAGGGGGGGAGAGAGGGGGGAGGGGGGGAGAGAGGGGGGAGAGAGGGGGGAGAGAGGGGGGAGAGGGGGGAGAGAGGGGAGAGAGGGGGGAGAGAGGGGAGAGAGGGGGGAGGGGGGGAGAGAGGGGGGAGGGGGGAGGGGGGGGAGAGAGGGGGGAGGGGGGGAGGGGGGGAGAGAGGGGGGAGGGGGGGAGAGAGGGGGGAGGGGGGGAGAGAGGGGGGAGGGGGGGAGGGGGGGGAGAGAGGGGGGAGGGGGGAGAGAGAGGGGGGAGGGGGGGAGAGAGAGAGGGGGGGAGGCAGTTACACAATGACAGAAAGACTCAATGCAGCAACCCTGTTATGTCAAGAACAAAGCCGCCAGCCACAAAGGCAGAGCGGTGTTCTTTTCAAATTTTGTCAGTGGGTGTAGGGAGAAGTTCTCCGGCCAGCTGTCATAATTGGCAGGGGAGGGAGAGGGGGGGGGGGGAATCGGCAAGAGGAGTGGGAAAAGGTTTCATGTTGCACCCTAAAAATGGGTGGAACATGTGACATGTTCCCAAAGTTGAACTTATCCTTTAAGGCTTATGGATTTAATTGATGAAAACATGTCAATGCATGGTTCAACCTATGAAAAATGGCACATCAATGCATGCCATTGACACATACTGCAACATGCATCAACATGTAGTTTCATGCATTTCCATTGATTTTAAGGGAAACTGCATGTGCCCTAAAAGTTGGTAATCCTGCCTAAATCCTGTGCCAGTTGGCAGTGTTAAAGCCAGCTGTGTTAGAATCTGTCCGCAAACACAGTACAATTACATTTTAGATGTATGAACAACAATCCTGCATAGCTAAACTAAGCATTTATAATCAGGAAGGACCCATTCTTAATAACTCTAAAGGAGATCCTTTAATCACAATATGTTTGCCTAACTTAAAAGTTTGTCCCAGCTGCTGTACGGATCAGTGTAGTCTGCATGTAAATAGGAAGAGAATATAAAGAAATGAAAGTGGAAAAAAAAGAAATATACAAAGCACCATCACTACATGCATTACCTGCTTACATTTACCAGAGTAGGATTTTTTTCTCACAACAGTATTTTGCTAAAAATGATATTTCCCCTAGCATTAAAATTCAGTGTTCGTGCACATAGCAGAAACTTGATTACAAAATGTGATGAGATCCAATGGCTGAAGGTCCCTTGTCATCCTGAATCAAGCAGAAGTCTACCTCTACTCCCTGGTACTCAAGGCTTGATCGCTCTCAGGGGCTGCATACACACTCGCATAAAGACAGTTTTTCACCCCTCTGTGATTTTTAGGTTCGCCAGAAGAAAGAAAAGCCTTTCTACTTCATTGTGGGCATAAGCGATGATCAAGAAAAGTATTCGCTTACTTGCATTTGATAAAAGCAATGTTAGAAATATATTCTCATGTAAAAAAAGTGAGTGCTTCTATAGAAAACTCCAGCTGTTTTCATATCTTGCTATTCCCTTCTGCAATAAAGAGGAATATGCAGGATACCATAGACTCAGCTACATACACAGAAATGATTTCTGACATGATCTGCAAAGTCTCAGACAAATTAAAAGAAAATAGGATTTTAAATTATCCATGATGTAGTTTCAAATAGGCAAATTACTTTATTACTTAAGTAACCACAGCAACAAGCTGAAGCAAAAGGTAACTACACAAAGAGGAGGATACTTTTAGGTTGGTCATTTATGTAAAGGCTTTGCTAATATGCAGACACTGGCTTATTTAAAAAAGAGCTCCATTAAGCACAATTTGTATCTAAACTAAGCACTTAATATACCCATGATGCAAGCACATCCTGTTAAATAAACACTTCTGTTTATGAGGTCACCATATTTCAATTAGATACACATGTGAGAGAGTTAAAATAAAAGTAGGGTGGTCACCCCAATTAGCATGTCACTGAAGTCACTGATTGTGTACAGAACGACCTTTAAGCCTAGATTAAATTCATAAAACGTAGAGCTCTTGTCATTAGAAATCAAGAAGGAAATATTCTAGAGTAAAGAACAAAGAACTAAAAACACTAATCTATAGCAACCAAAGGGAATTCAGTCTTTCTCTGAGTGGACACCAACAAACAGAAACCTGACTGGTTTCTTCAAGGTAATGCTGCTCACACAACAAAGATCTCAGATTTTGTGGCATTAAAGGAAACCTAAGCTGAGGAATTAGAGACTATTGCTGATCTCACCTTATAAAATGCTAGTTGCCTTGATGTCACGGTGAACCAACTTTTTAAGTCGTTGAATCCTAAGAATGCAGATTAGGATTCCTGATTTCTTTTTAACCTTCCAGATCTGAAAGCTTGTTCCAGGTCAGTTACAGCCATTACATCCACATGATCGCTAGACAATTAGCATTTAAAGAGGCTGACAATGATGGCCTCCATATTTCTCTTAGTACAGTTTTGATTTAAAGGCTAAGTTCACCATTATGAAAAATTAATAAATGCACATATTTTTGAAGGAAAGAAAATGCAGTATTTTTTTTCCACGTGAACCAGCTAAGTATTGTACCCATCATAAGTGGATCCCTGGTGCAATGTCAGGCTCCTGAAGACACTTCTTCTAGCTCTCTGCTCATACCTCTGTAAGGGCGTTCAGTTACTGGAAGAAATGTTAATGTACTATTACCACACTCATGTTCCGTTGAGAACTACAAGTTCTTCTACAACAGACACTGATGGGACCTGTAGCTTATTCATTCACAGAACTCTGTGAATGAATGATGCAACTGTGAATTGTGATAAAGGCTGCGGAGCAGCCGGAGTGGGAGAGCAACCCCTACACATCATCACAGGGAAGGGACTCTGGGGGCGGGAAACGGGTACTTAGGAGCAGGTTACAATTACACTCTAAATACGGGTTTAAAGAGGAACTTTAGGCTAACATTAAAAATGGGCAAACTGGCAAGAATTTAATAAACATGCATTGACTCTGGTGCATTAAAGTTCCTTACTGACTGTTCACCCTTGTACAGAGAGCCACACATACTCACTGTACAAATTCAGAAGAACCGAATCTTACTGAACTCCCATGCATGCACGGGAGTGACATCATCCCCGCCCGGCCAATAAAAGCAGCTGGCAATCCAGACCCAGAAGCCAGCCGGCCAAAGATGTCAGTGGTGGAGCAGAAGCAGGTATAGTTCTGCTTTAACATATTTCTAAAGTTGAATTTAGCCTTTGAGTAAACATGCAATTATCACTTAGAAATATGCAGAAGCTGAACTGTGATGATACTGAGGCAGCAAGAACGATATTACCAATAAATATTTCAACCAAATCCATGCTCCAAAACATTCAGGTTGTTCTCAAGGAGAAAAGAGGTCCTGCTTCGTACCAGAAATGTATATTTAAAGCATCTCTAACCACCAAAAAAAAGTTTACCAGTCCTTACATAAACCTGCATTTGTTTTCTTTTTTTTGTGCTTTTTCATTTTCATCAGGTGATCATACCAGAAACACACTTCCTGTCCTAGGGTGACAACACTCATTCAATGTACTGTATCTATGGAGCAGCAGCATTGAAATCCAAGGACAGGAGGAATTTTTTTGAGACATGAATGGGGTATCTATAGTCTAAAGAAATAAAATAAATCCTACATGAGCAAAGATCAAAGAAGGTTAACAGCTCACTGGATTTCTGACAGGAGCAACTGATATTTTTGCACATGTATACAGATCTCCAAAGAGGGAGCAAACAAGGGAGGAATACATTCATTGTTAGGGTTTACATACACTTTCATAAAGTGGAGGTTAAAAGGTACTTTTACTTTCAAAACTGAAATCTAAACCTTCAGATGCATAAAGGGAGCAAATTCACCCAAGTTGAATACTTCAATTTTCACTGAATGGATTGAAAAATCCTGCTTGTATTGCAGAACTATTCCCAAGTGGCCAACACAGGTTCATTGATGTCTCACACATACAGAATAACTGATATAAAAAAAATAAAGTGTCAGTACTAAAACGTTGTTTATTACAGCCTATCATGTCAGCACCGGTCTTGGAAGTCAGAATGTGATAGAGAAGGGAAGCAGGGAGAGAGAGTAGGAGACACAGCACAGGCTTTAGAAGTACACTTTCAGTGGGCTATCATGATTCTGGTTGAAGTGGTTTATGTAAAACTCTGGCTGGGGTTCTTATTTTACCACAGCTGCAGTATTAGCTCAAGAGCATTAGTAGCTCACTGACAGGTTTCACTTGTCTGGAATTGATCTTTAACCCTTCAAAATTAACAAAAGGCAACGCCTGCTCAATCAGTTAAGCATTTTGAAAAGCACTGGAGGCAATTAAAATGCTGCAACCTATCACATTTTAGTTTTGACATGTACCCGCTCCCACTTCTGGCTCAGTTCGCTGTGGCAAACTGAACCAGAAGTTTGGCCCCCTCCTTTCCCCCGCAGTCTTCAAGGACACTTCATAGATCCCAGAAGACAGCCAGGCCATTCAGGAAGTGCAAAGCAACTCGTGTATGTGCAGTGCACACCTGGCTGTGAAGCCACAAGCTGTCACAGCTGGGTGTCCACAGCTCAGATACCGGCACCACGGAGAGAAGAGGGAGAGAAGGAATGGCTTGGGTGAGCATATCGCTGGAATCTGGGACGGACGAGTGTGTGTTTATAAAAAGTCAGCAGCTATAGCCTTTGTAGCTGCTGACTTTTATTAAAAAAAAACAAAAACGGAGCTTCTATTATTTAAATTGTAAAAACTTAAAGCCGGCCATAAGTGGACTGAAATTGGGCCGGTTTAGCAGGGTCTGACCAAATTTCGTTCCATGCACGTGCAGAGAGGTTGTATAGAAGTTGATCTACTGACTGACTTCTCTACAAGCATCCTGTCTGATTTTCCCTGCTTGAACAGCTTTGGAAGCACTGATCCTTGTATTGTGAGAATACAATAGCTCAGCGGGGAGAATTCCCTTATCCATATTGAGTGTGTGGATGGGGGAATCAAGCCATTTTATTTTCATTCAAACCAATGGTTGAAAAAAAAAAAAAAAATACTCACCTGTGGACTACCTAAAGCACCACCCTTCATTGCTGCTACAAAATGGCCACCTGCCTGCGCCCATTTTAGTTTAGGGCTGGTGAGAACAAGTCCTTACTAGCCCCATTCCCTAATAAGGCAAGAATTGTGGGCCCAAGGGGAACAAGCAAGCATTTTGGTCAGTTACTTTATTCTTAGCAATAAAAAATGTAAAATTTACTTACAGTAATTTTGTCAAGGAGTTTTGCCATGTGTTTTATGATTTCACTATGATGAGCGGTCTGTGTTTGTAGGAGATTCTTAATGACGACAACACTTTCTGCAACCACAGCATCTGAAATACAAAAAAAGAACCCCAAGAAATGTATACAAAGACATAAGACAACTCCAAATTAGGTTGGTCCTTACTCATCAACACAACTCATGGTGTCATATATTGTTTGTGCTGGCCCAGGGCCTATAGTCAAATTCACTTCTGCAGTGGCAAATGACAGCTGTATCAGACAGATGTTATTTGCAATACGTTGATAAACAAGCCAAATGATAATAAAAAAAAATAAATGTAATACATGACTTTTGATTTTCTGAGTGCTGATCTCCAGCTAGGATGAACAGAATTGATCTCGCAGTGGCCTCACCCTGCACTTCAAGTGTTAATTTCTCATTTTGTCTAGGGGGTGACAATTAAGGTGATTTATCAGCAACAGAGGTATACAAGGCAATCAAAGGGTTCCAGTGACAGAACAATTTTTGGATCCCCTATTGAACTACAACCCCAATTCCAAAAAAGTTGGGTCATTTTATAAAATCTACATAAAGAATGCAATGATTTTAAAATCTCAAACTGATATTTTATTCACTATTGAAAATAGAAAACATATCAAATGTTTAAACTGGGAAAATGTACCATTTAAAGAAAAAAATAAATTCTGAAATTGATGGCAGCAACATGTCTCAAAAAAGTTGAGACAAGGCAAAAAAAAGGTTTGCAAAGTAGGTAGTACTAATAAGTAAGAGCTGGAAGAACATTTTGCAATTAATTAGGTTAATTGGCAACAGGTCAGTAACAAGACTGGGTATAAAAAGAGCAATTTAGAGAGTCAGAGTCTCTCAGAGGTAAAGATTGGCAGAGGTTCACCAATCTATGAAAAGCTGCGGCTAAAATTTGAACAATTTCAAAATAAAGTTCCTCAATGTAAAATTGCAAATATTTTAAATATATCATCTGATGAAGAGATTCAGGGAATCTTGAGAAATCTCGGTGCACAAGGGGGCACGGCCGAAACACAATACTTGACACCCGTGATCTTCGGACCTTCAGAAGGCATTACATTAAAAACAGGCATGATTCTGTTATGGACATTACTGCATGGGCTCAGGAATACTTCCAAGAATTGCTGTCTGTGAAAACAGTTCATTGTGCCATTTAAAGGATAAGTTACATTGTCAGTCTGGCTGAAAAAAAGACAAAAGTCCATGCAGTTCAATCATTAAAAAAAAAAAAAAGTTATAATCCTACACCCACAGTTGATCCAGATAAAGGCAAAAAACATCAGCAAAGCATGATCCAATTTGCTCCTGCAGGGGAACAAATTCCTTCCTGATCCCGAGATGCAATCGGATATTCCCTGGATCAACTTTACCTATAAATGTTAGTATCCAGTTATATTCTGTGTATCCAAGAAAGAATCCAAGCCTTTTTTGAAGCAATCCACTGAGCTGGCCAGAACCAACTCTTGAGGGAGTCTATTCCACATTTTCACAGCTCTCTCTGTGAAGAAACATTCCTATCCCAAAATTCTGTCTGGTCTGCTTAGTTCAGAGACATTTACAGAATGTTGTTAAAAGAAGAGGGGATGCTACACCATGGTAAACATGGCCCTGTCTTAACTTTTTTGAGAAATGTTGCTACTTTTTTTTTCTTAAAGCCGAACTACACTCTCTCAATCAACATCAACTATTTGTAATCCTTATGCTTCTAGCATTGATAAATAAATATGAAATACTATTATATTTAAATTTTTCTAACCTTTTTTTCATTTTTTTAAACATTTCTTCAGTTACGTCCTTGCTTCCAGGCCTAGGCACGTGATGCTATACCTCCCAGGAGTCTCCAGGAGGGGAGAAGGGATTTTCAAAGCCAAGTAAATCCTCCTGCTTGAGCTAAGGGCAGATGGATTTCAGGAACTAAATAATACATTAATAGTATGCCCTTACTCAAGATGACCACTTTCAGAAATGTGGGGGGGGGGGGGTTCAAAGTGATTTCTCAGTAAAATAAAGCATAAAGACATGGATGGATGAGTTTGCTTTGAATATTAAAATTATGTGAAAAGTCTTTTCACAATTTAACATTTGAGGTTTTCTTTTTATATTGTGAATAAAATATGGGTTTTTAAGATTTGCAAATAATTGCATTCTGTTTTTCTGTAAATTTTACACATTGTCCCAACTTTTTTGGGATTGGGATTGTATTTCCCAAGTACAAACACTTATTCAGTGCAGAGGGATGGGTATATATAGCCAGTCAGCCATAGGAGCACCACTGCAATCCAATAAAGCGGTAATAAACTCTGAAGAAAAATTCCCAGCAATCACAAGGCTACTATGTATAACATTTGTAAACAACCCAAGATACTAATTAGCCTTATTACATCTTTCTTATGGTTTGTGCAGCTTGGATTCTTTTTTTATCTGTTCCAGCTGAAGCCGGTGCCATGCTTGCAGTTGCCTTTTGATTCCAGCATCATCTGTACTTCCGCCCTTTCCTCTCCCTTAAAGCCAGAATCTTGCACATGCTCACTAAAGGTTAACCAAGCCTTGTTTTGTATACCTTTACCTTGGCAACAAACCTATAAGAATACACATGCAAATATCCTCCTAGTGTTAAGGATGAATGTCTTTGTTCACACCCCCTGTGATGTAGCTAGTCACATGGTGTGTTTCAGGAACAGCGGGATCTCAGGGAATTGCAACGCCGTGTAGTTATGCTATCAGAGCACATACAGTTGTGTTAAAAATAATAGAAGTGTGTTTAAAAAAGTGAGTAATGCTCAAAATCCTTATAATAGCTTTTATTTCCAAACATGAAAATGCACTGGGAACACTACACATTCTATTCCAAATCAAAACATGAAGAAAAAAAGGTTTCAAATTTGTTACTGCTTTACAAAAAGTGAAGAAAAGGGAATATTAGGCTGTTCAAAAAATAGCAATACAATAGCATTCCACAATTCCTCTGCATTTCTTGGTTTTACCTTAGAAACAGAATTTGTGATGTTACCCCACAAGTTTTATATTGAATTCAGGTCCAGGGATTGTGCTGGCCACTTCATAACGTTACTCTTGTTGGTCTGAAAGATTTCCTCTTCGGCATAAGGCAACATGACCTCTTCAAGTTTTCTGATGTATTCAAACTGATCCATGATCCCTGGTATGCAATAAATAGGCCCAAAACCATAGCAAGAGAAACATCCCCATATCATGATGCTTGCAATACCATGCTTCACTCTCTCTAGTGTGCTGTGGCTTGAATTCAGTGTTTGGGGGCCCCTAGACCCAAAAAGAACAAGCTTGCTTTCATCAGTCCAAAAAATGTTGCACCATTTCTCTTTAGGCCAGTCAATGTGTTCTTTGGCAAATTGTAACCCATTCAGGACATGTTTTTTTTTCCCCCAACAGTGGGACTTTGCGGGGGCTTCTTGCAGATAGCTTGGCTTCTCATAGGCGTCTTCTAATTGTTACAGTACTCACAGGTAACTTTACACCTTCTTTGATCACTCTGGAGCTGATCACTGCCTGAGTCTTTGCAATTTTTGCTATTATTCGATCCATTCAAATGGTAGTTTTCCATTTTCTTGAACATTTTTTTTTTGTTTTGGTTGCCATTTTAAAGCAGGTGAGATCATTTTAGCTGACCAGCCTATCATTTTCTGCACTTATTTATGTTTTCCCCTCTCCAATCAACTTTTTAATCAGTACGCTATTCTTCTGAACAAGGACTGGAACAACCCATTTTGCTCAGATTTTCAGAGATGAATACACTATACCAAGCATGTACAACATTTGCTGCTTTCGTCCTTAACCACTTGCCTACAGGACACTTTTACCCTCTTTGTGCCCAGGCCGATTTTCAGTTTTCAGCGCTGTCGCACTTTGAATGACAATTGTGCAGTCATGCAACACTGTACCCATATACAGTCAGGTCCATAAATATTGGGACATTGACACAATTCTAATATTTTTGGCTCTATACACCACCACAATGGATTTGAAATGAAACAAACAAAACGTGCTTTAACTGCAGACTGTCAGCTTTAATTTGAGGGTATTTACAACCAAATCAGGTGAACGGTGTAGGAATGACAACAGTTTGCATATGTGCCTCCCACTTGTTAAGGGACCAAAAGTAATGGGACAATTGGCTTCTCAGCTGTTCCATGGCCAGGTGCGTGTTATTCCCTCATTATCCCAATTACAATGAGCAGATAAAAGGTCCAGAGTTCATTTCAAGTGTGCTATTTGCATTTGGAATCTGTTGCTGTCAACTCTCAAGATGAGATCCAAAGAGCTGTCACTCTCAGTGAAGCAAGCCATCATTAGGCTGAAAAAACAAAACAAACCCATCAGAGAGATAGCAAAAACATTAGGCGTGGCCAAAACAACTGTTTGGAACGTCCTTAAAAAGAAGGAACGCACGGGTGAGCTCAGCAACACTAACAGACCCGGAAGACCACGGAAAACAACTGTGGTGGATGACTGAAGAATTCTTTCCCTGGTGAAGAAAACAGCCTTCACAACAGTTGGCCAGATCAAGAACACTCTCCAGGAGGTAGGTGTATGTGTGTCAAAGTCCACAATCAAGAGAAGACTTCACCAGAGTGAATACAGAGGGTTCACCACAAGATGGAAACCATTGGTGAGCCTCAAAAACAGGAAGGCCAGATTAGAGTTTGCCAAACGACATCTAAAAAAGCCTTCACAGTTCTGGAACAACATCCTATGGACAGATGAGACCAAGATCAACTTGTACCAGAGTGATGGGAAGAGAAGAGTATGGAGAAGGAAAGGAACTGCTCATGATCCTAAGCATACCACCTCATCAGTGAAGCATGGTGGTGGTAGTGTCACGGCGTGGGCATGTATGGCTGCCAATGGAACTGGTTCTCTTGTATTTATTGATGATGTGATTGCTGACAAAAGCAGCAGGATGAATTCTGAAGTGTTTGGGGCAATATTATCTGCTCATATTCAGCCAAATGATTCAGAACTCATTGGACGCCGCTTCACAGTGCAGATGGACAATGACCCAAAGCATACTGCAAAAGCAACCAAAGAGTTTTTTTAAGGGAAAGAAGTGGAATGTTATGCAATGGCCAAGTCAATCACCTGACCTGAATCCAATTGAGCATTGGTTTCACTTGCTGAAGACAAAACTGAAGGGAAAATGCCCCAAGAACAAGCAGGAACTGAAGACAGTTGCAGTAGAGGCCTGGCAGAGCATCACCAGGGATGAAACCCAGCGTCTGGTGATGTCTATGCGTTCCAGACTTCAGGCTGTAATTGACTGCAAAGGATTTGCAACCAAGTATTAAAAAATTAAAGTTTGATTTATGATTATTATTCTGTCCCATTACTTTTGGTCCCTTAACAAGTGGGAGGCACATATGCAAACTGTTGTCATTCCTACACCGTTCACCTGATTTGGATGTAAATACCCTCAAATTAAAGCTGACAGTCTGCAGTTAAAGCACATCTTGTTCGTTTCATTTCAAATCCATTGTGGTGGTGTATAGAGCCAAAAATGTTAGAATTGTGTCGATGTCCCAATATTTATGGACCTGACTGTAGAGCTTTTTCTTTTGGTGGTATTTAATCACCACTGGGTGTTTTATTTTTTGCACTATAAACAAGATAAGAGCAAAAAACTTGGGGGAAAAAAAAAGTTTTCTTTGTTTCTATTATAAAATTTTGCAAACAGGTATTTTTTCTACTTCACTGATGTGTGCTAATGAGGCTGCACTGATAGGCAGCACTGATGAGGTAGGCACGGACAGGCAGCACTGATGGGCACTGATAGACTGCACTACTGAGGTGGCACTGATGCTGCTGCATGGATATGCAGCAATGATGCTCCCTTATGGGCGGCACTGATAGGCGGCACTGCAGTGCCCTGATCAGTGCTGATCTGCTCTGTGACAGCTGCCGGTTATCGGCAGTACTTTCCCTCACACTGACAGCGTGAGGAAAGTGCTTCTGATAACCGGCAACTGTATTTACTTTATGATCTTCTGTGTCATTGGACACAGCTGATCATGTGGTAAAAGGCCACTGTGATTGGTCTTTTACCTCATCACATGATCAGCTGTATCTGTAGGACACAGAAGATCATGGAGATTGCTGGGTGAGTGCTGCTGGACAACCGTGCTAAGCTGTCATTTGGCTATAGCACGGTTAGGTTAGCAAGTGGTCAAATAGGGGCCACCTGTTTGACAACTGTTTTTTTCACAGACTGAACGTCCTCACTAATTGAACTCCACACTGCTATTTTAAACATGCACATTTCAATTAATGATTCAATTACACAGAATCAGCACCATACATGTCATGACTGTTGGGTCTGTATTTCTATTAGGGTCCTTTCACACAGGCGTTTTGTTTTTTTCATCAGTTCAGTCAAGTTTTTTCCAAGAAAAAAAACAATCAGTTCACATCAGTTTTGCACCCATTTATAGCCATTTTCATCCGTTTACAGCCATTTTTCATCTGTTTACATCAGTTTACATCCTTTACCAATGCAGAAAATGGACCGTATACATCAGTTTACCATCCGTTGTGTTTGTATTTTTTTTTAATGGAAGAAAAATAGGGTATTCTTCAGTTAAAAAAAAACGGATGTTAACGGATGTGGACATTAACAGTTATAAACAGATGATCATCCGTTTACATCCTCTAGTCCATAAAAATACATGGGTGTCCGTTTTTCATACGTAAACGGACAGCTAAAAACTGGACATATGGAACGCCCATGTGAAATGGGCTTTCCTCTACTACACTTTTTAGTAAAATATTTGCCATATAGAAATATAATTTATACCAAAAACAGTGATTGATCTGGTTAGTGATGTTGGACTGCTATTATTTGTAACACAACTGTAGATGCACAGACTGCTGAGTATACTGTAAGAGGGGGAAAAAAATGTGCATGCGCGAGTGACATCACTGACACAAACATTGGGTGATATCTCCTAAACAGCGCAGTTTGTAATACTTTTAAAGCCACCAACACGTAAGTGATTTTATAATGCTTTACATGGGGTAAAGTTGGGCAGGGGAGTTTACTACCACTTTAAAGAAATCCACCAAACTTGGGTGCACCTTCCAAGAGGCCTTGAAATCTCGTCACAAAATATGCAAATATAGGCCTCCCAAAAATGTAAAGGTACAGCTCTAGTGCATGCCACAATGCAATGTGTGGCCTCAGCAGCCTATTGATATGTTCTTTACTTTGCACTGTGGATATAGACATTATTTATTACAGGTACTTCTATATAGCGCCTTCAATTTACACAGCACTTTACATATATAATGTATATTGACATCGGTCCCTAACCCTCAAGGGGTGTACAATCTAAAGTCCCTAACTTACATTCATACATACACATACGAGGGACAATTTAAACAAGATCCAATTAACCTACCAGCATGTCTTTGGAGTGTGGTAGGAAACCGGAGTACCCGGAGGAAACCCACGCAGGCACAGAGAGAACATGAAAACTCCATGCAGGTGGTGCAGTGGTTGGGATTCGAACCAACGACCCTAGTACTGCCAGGCGGAAGTGCTAACCATTTAGCCACTGTGCTGCCCATTAGAGGCTTGATTCTCTGACCAACAGCTTTCCTTTAACTACTAAAGGAATCAGGATTCATGATCATCCTTTTTAAACACTCTAAAACCGTGGTCTCCAAGCTGCGGGATTTTGACTGCCTTTATCCAGCCCTTGAGGCATTACTCCTACCACTGACACCAACAATGGGGCAGAATTCCTGCCACTGACACCAACAATGGGGCACTATTCCTTCCACTGACACCATTATTATACAGGATTTATATAGCGCCAACATCTTGTTCAGTGTTTTACAATATAACACGAGACAATACAGCAACAATACAGTTCAATAAAAGAGGGTTAGGAGGGCCCTGCTCCTTGGAGCTCACAATCTAAGAGGGAATACCAACTATTTCTTCCCCTAATACCAAAGATTGGGAATTGTACACTCCCAATGAGCACAGCCCGACCCCCCTAAAGTCTGAAAGACAGTAAACTGGCCCCTTCTTTAGAAAGTTTGGAGACCCCTGCTCTAAAGCATTCACAGGTGAGAAAAATTAAAAGGCCTCCAACAATACAAATGCTATTTAAAAACACAAAAAGCTAAGCAATGGAATCTCTTAATGTACAATGACATTTCTAGAATTGCACAATTAAATTTGCCAGATAACTTTAGGGAAATAAATATTTTTTTGTCATTTCAGTTCGTTCCTAAATGTACGCAGACTCCAAAAATCAGTACCATGAGATACGTAGACACAATGTTCAGTGCAAGGCCCAACCCAAAACTGCTCCAACAGTTAACCCAAAAGTTAGATGTTACACGTTTGTTATCTGGAAAATGGAATCATGGACAAGGTCAGATATCAGGGTGACTGCAAAAACTCCACGAAGGGCTTTTTGTATATAAACCATCACTAACAAAATTCCCTGCACTTTAAGAAAAACAGCTTGACTCAACAGCTGAAATTCAGCTGTTGAGTCAAGAAAATTCACCAGTATTTTTTTTTTACTTTATGGACTTGCCAAATACATCCCTATGCACTACAGTTCTCAATACAATAAGTAAAAGAATCCTGACTTTTTCAATCTATTTATTCAATTGTCCTCCCTTCTCCACCCTACAGATGGCAGGACATATTGAGTTTTGGATAAGCAGCCCTGGCAACTCCCAAAATGAGCACTCGGATTTGTTCCCTACCCATGCATGTGCAGTCCACTCTTTCACCCTCTCAGAGCACTGAGCTGCGAAAGACAGCGGACTGGGCCAAGGATTTAACTTATGTCACAGCAATCGAAGTTGAAACAAAAGCTCAGCTTTTACAGCAACCTTTTCTTTAAAATATACAATTAATTTAGGCCACCTGATCAGTTCTGCAGGGCTTAAAAGGCATGTTACCATTCCCTCCTTGATTAAGTTGTCAAGATTTTTAAATGTGTCACCTACATATAGAACATATGTTAATTTTTGACCACGAATTTCCTCTGATATTTAAAGTATATGTAAACCCTCACCTTTTAAAATAGTTTTCCCTGTTTTATAAGTGATCACAGACCCTCTAAGCAAATTATGCAGCTGAAAACAGAGACCTTGGGGAGGAGAAACAGCAGTTCGCTCAACTTCCCAGTGATTGGCTGTGCAGGGGGGAGTGTGTGTTAAGTCTGATCATTGGAGAAGGGCAGACTAAGCACTGCAAGAGAACTGACCACGCTTCACTCTCATGCCTAGCATGGTCAGTTTTCAAAAGGAAAGCAGAGGGACTGGCAGGAACACCAGCGATTTCACACAAAGGAAGCAATACAAAAAGAACAAGATACTTTTTCATACAAGTACATGGTACAGCAGGCACATATTAGGAATATGAAAAGTTGGGTTTACATACTCTATAATGGAAAGTCTGTAAGTTATATTGTGTCTGTGTGCAAATTATCTTTTTTTTTTTTTTTTTTTTTTCTAAATTTACATGCTAGTGTTTATTATTTTGAACGTCCCATGATAAACATTGGTTAATCCTGTGGGTATTCTGTTTTCAGTATGCACTTCAGTGTCTTAAATACATTTTTAAGTCTAATGTAGGTTTCATTGTCCAAATAGCAAAAAGGAAAAAAATTAGCACACTAGCAAAAAGGGCTAAAGAAAAATATTTATCTAGAGCAGTGCTCAGTGTTACTTCATAGGGTTTATCAGAAATGTATTTCCCACATGTCTTGTGTGATTAGGCTTGAAAAACTGAGCTCATTTAACTAGGAGGCATGTACCGTGAATACAGAGGATTCTGAAATGATTTGTATGGTATTCTACTGTCACCTGGTGGAAGGCAAGGACCAGCTGTTAATTAAATAAGATCACAAGCAAAAAAAAAAAAAATCACAACCTACGGCCAGAAGACAGCAAGACTAAAACATCTGAAATGTTCAGGATAATCTGATTCCATCAGCCTTAAATCCTGAATACTTCTGTTTACAATAAAATACTTTTGTTGTACTCAGAATTATACAAGTACACTTATATTTAAAGTGGACCTGAAAATGAGCCACCATAGTGAAAAATACTGTGTTCTGGTAACTGCATGGGTTGGCGGCATTCACTATATGATTTTTTTAAATTTTTCTTTCACAAGCCTTTGTTTATAATTTTCTCCACCATTACATGTAGGCCAAGTTGTCCAGCAAAAATGACAGCTAGGATAAACTATTATTACATGCACACACATGTAATTAGGCATAAAATATGCTTAGTGTAATGCTAGGTACACATTTCAAGTTTTTTTTTTTTTCATTCAACCCAGCCGGCTGATCGAAAAAAAACCAGAGGTCACCATTGCTAGAGATCAGCATCACTAACTAAGCCATATTAGTGCAGTGATCCTTCCCTGCTAAGCTATTGTGTTCTGACAGGGGAGCTGCTCCCTCACCAAAACACAATGCCATTGGCTGCCAGCGTTTATCATATAGTGTGTTTCTAGCATATCTGTTCAACAGAAGCCAGATGTTAGACCGGCTTCTGTACACAGTGGCTAAATGTCAGCTGGTTTCTCTTGAGCTGGCCGATACTGGGCCTGTGCACACACCATTTTCTCAAAGCCGGGTAGATACAGGTGGGGCATACAGCCAATTATAGATGTAAATTGCTGCATGTCCCTGTACGAGAGTAAGCGTCGATGCTTCTCGGCATCTGTGTTTACCCAAGCATGTGCAGACCGAATGTGAAACTATCACGTTCGCATCCAGGAAATTACATAATACATGCATGCGTCAAATACTGATACACAAAAGCATCAGAGCTTACACAAGTAAACAAAAATTCTCCCAGCAGATGTCACTTCCCACGCTCAAAGAACTGACCCCTCAGCATTATCACAATCCAATGCAGGACTATAAATCCCTGGAGCATGAGGGAGAAGTTATGGGGACCAGTCTAACTGCAAAAAGAACGGAGGATCAGGTGTGTTACAATTTTTGTCCCCATAGATCAAAACGGGCAAATACCCCTTGCAGTACAAGCACAGCCCCATTGCAATGAAAAATGTTTTAGTTGCCCCGAATTGGGCGTAAGTAAAATGATATGTAACTTCTGCAATACAAAAAACCACAAACATACCTGGCTGTTAGGATGAACTCCCGTGCACATGCAGAGGAATTATGTAGTCCTGCACCGGCTAATGAAGTCTGCAAAGACTCACACCCTAGAAAGGGCTAAAGATGTCGGGAACAGTGAGGAAGCTTGTGAATGTTGCATCTCTGGAGTAAAGGTTTTGACTTTAAATCTGTTTAAAAAGTATTAGCTGGAGTTGGGGGTTTCATTTGTTTTTCAAAAAAACACAATTTTGCTGTCCACACAGTGATAAATCGGAATTGTTTTCTTTGCAGAACAAACAGCTCTAACTCACTTACTGCCCAGGAGATCACCAATAACTTCAAAAATAAGATTGATACAATTTGTGAGAACTCCGCTTTGCAGATACCTCCCCCCCCTTAACACTATGTCCACAGAATCATGACTCCCCTTCATCCACTGTCCCCTGAACCCTGTTCCCTCCCAAATACCGTGGTCACCATCTGGCTCTATTCTACACTCTCTAACACACAACTTCAATCTCTCCCTCTCTTCTGGCATCTTCCAGAACTCTCTAAAACATGCACTAGTCGCCATCATACTTAAAAAGCCTTCCTTGGGCCTCACTATACTTAACCTATGCCCCATCTCCTTGCTCACCTTTTCCTCAAAACTCCTTGAACATCTGGTCTACAATGAACTGAGAGACTACCTCATTAAGAACAACCATAATGATCCCCTTCAGTCTTGATTTCGCCTTCAACACTCCACAGAAACAGCTATCCTAAAATGCATAAACGATTTACTAACAGCTAAAACCAATGGTCACTATTCTGTACTTCTGGACCTTTTAGCTGCCTTTGATACGGTTGAACACCCCCTCCTCCTTTGGTCTCTGTGTATTCTTCGCTGGTTCTCAGTCTACCTAGCCCACCGCATCTTCAGTGTCGCTTGCAGTTCCACTTTCTCCTCCATAGGGATCCCCCAAGGTTCTGTACTGTCTGCCCTCATGTTGTAAAGTGCTGCGCAAACTGTCGGCGCTATATAAATACTGTATGATAATAATCTGATTATAAGTTAAGTCCAACACACACACACTCGCAGTTTTTCATTCTAAAAAGGAGCATAGCAATGACGGTGACAGAGAGGGCATGTCTGCTTACTAAGCATTGTTTGATGGCACTGGTGTAGCACTATGGTCTGCAGAGATAGCAACTACCACCAGGCTCATGGCCCAGGAAGGAACCCGTTCTGACCCTGATTATGATTGCATGTCTCTTCCTTTCACTGCACAAATAAAAGTACTTTAATGTCTTTAACAAATCTTGTGATCAAGAGAGTCTCTGCTCAATTATAAACTGTGTCAGGTAGTGTGTGTAGAGTTGAAGTTATGAATTAGGAGATGTCACAAGTATCTGATTAAAATACAGCATTGTAGGTTTGTTACAGTCCTGGCTAACTGATCTGTACTTTTTAAAAAGCAAGAATGTTTGTATTTGAAGTCAAAGTTAACACTAATCATTAAACCACATTTACAATTTATGTACCCCTTCATATAACTGTGTAGTGTAGTACCAGTGCAGCTGAACAATTTATCTTCATTCCAGCCATGGTACAGTGTTAAAATATAATATTTTATACATGTGCAAAAAGTAAAAAAAAAAATAAACATCCAAAAACAGTCAAAATGGACTCGTATTAAAACCCTCTCACACTGCTCCTGAACTAAAGCATCAGCCTTTGTGTACCTGATATCTACAAAAGGAGGATTATATAAATTCAGAATGGTTAATTCTGATCTTCAAAAGGAGAACCTGTGACTAAACAAGGCTGGAGCTGTAAACTTGGGTTCAAGTTCTTTTGGCTTCAGTTGGTATAGAGGAGATCGGTAAACAGCCATTTACTAATCTCTTACAATCTTCAACTATTCACAATGTTGCTGCATCACATGTCTCTTCTGCCTGCTCACAGTTTGTGACAGAATTTTAGTTCACATTTATTGTAACTTGCTTTTCTTCAATAAAGACTGTACAATAATGGCAAAATTCTCCCAATTGTGTAATAAAGGCCCATCAGAGTTACCTGCATGACTAGATTTCTACCCTATTTTGGATATCTAATCCTGTGGTTAGCAGTGGATGAGAAAGGGAACAAAGGCATGTTCAATTTTTATTTTACACTGCGGCACTTTTTTCTGAATTCTGCATTTTTAATTTCAAACTGCATAAAAGGAAATGACAGAAATGGCCACTGTGCAGATCAAGAACGACTATACTAAACATGCCTTGCCAGTCACAAATAATAAACAGAGGTCTGCAGGTTGTCCAAATCTGTGGAATAAATGAAGCAAACCGCTACAAATATCATAACACACAGAAGGCAATCGGGAAGTATGTCACACAAAAATATAAACATCTTCACAAGGAAAAGATGGATTATCTTACCATCTCTGTTTGACAATAGGTACACAAGGCCATTAAGACAGGTGTCAGTCACGGCAGATATATTGGTTGCACATCTTCCGATTGCTTGAATTGTGGCTGCAGCGAACTGTTTGTCCTGGCTTTTTACATAGGTCTAAAAATAAACACATTTATACGCGTTACAAAAAGGACTTTAAAATTGCATTACGGACTTGGGCAGCACAGTGACAAGTGAATCCACATGGTAATGAAGTATCAATCTTCCCCATCTATTCCCCACTTCTACAATTTCATTTCACAGAGGTGAAGCGTTTGTGAACCTATAACATTGTTCTCATCTCTGGGGACCCTGGGGCTTCTGAAATATTTGACTTTTCACTTTCAGTGGCTAGTATTGACATATCAGCTAGTTGTGAAAGGAAAAAATCCAAAATAAAGTTAAAGACTAACTAAAGGCAAAACTTTTTTTAAATTTTGGATACAGTAAGGGAGGGTTACAATCCCCATTAGGTTTTTTTGCCCATCTGTGTCTTAGTGGGGAGATTTCCCTTTACTTTCTGTCCCATAACCAAAATAGGAGATGAGAGGAAATCCCTCCACAGTGAGGGAATCCTGGTGTGTCACCAGAACTAGTGTCTCCATTGATAGATAGATTGATAGATGTTCTGATGTCAGCCCAAAATGGAGGTGTTTTACTGGCCGGATCACCAGGTTAAAAAAAACTACACTAATGCAGCCACCACATCTAATGATTGGTAAGCTGCAATATGTTACATATTTGGTTTGGGGTTTAATACCACTTTAACCACTTCACGTCCTGCCCATGTATATAAACGGCCGGGTCGGGAGCAGTGCAGGAGCGGGTGGCTGTTTATAAACATCTTCCCACATCCCCTGCCTGTGCACGCTCCCTGGGAGCGCGCGGCATCACGATCCGTTGCCCGCTGTGTCCTCCAGACAAAACGGAACACTGATCGCTGTATGGGACCTCTGTGTGAGGTCCCGATCATGTGATCACTGATTGGCCAATCAGTGATCACACGAATAGTAGTAAGCAAGATGTCACTTCTGACATCATTGCTTACTACTAGTGAAATCTGTGAATGATCACAGAGGTCACATGGTACAGGGCTATTCACAACAGCCTTGTACCATGTGACAAGCTGTGACCAATCACAGCTCTCACAGTATTTCTCAATGGCTGTAAGAACGCAGCCAGAGAGGAGAAATTATTGCTTTTACAGCCTTTGTGGGTGTAAAAGCAATCAGTGTAAAAAAAAAAAATCTTCATCACCCCCCACAAGTAATACAGTGTCACTATGGTGACAGAGTACTGCTAGGATGACGGTATGTTAAAAAAAAAACAAATAATATAAAAAAATAAAATATGTAACTTTTGAAAAATTATAATTTTTGGTTATAAACCAATTTGGGTTTTTTTTTGGTTTTTTTCCATTAAAATGACAACTGAATAAATTTTGGCCATGATTTATGAAGAAAAACTATTTATTTGCAACATTTTATGAGAAAAAACACTTTTTTTTCAAAATGTTTGGACTTTTTCATTTATATAGGAAAAAAATAAAAATCCCAGTGGTGAATGAATACCAGCAAAATAAAGTTTTATCTGTCTAAAAAAAAAAAATGCTAAAAAAAATTCATAGGGGTACAGTGTTGCATGACCGTGCAATTGTCATGCAAAGTGCGACAACGTTGAAAGCTGAAAATTGCCCTGGACAGAAAGGGGGTGAAAGTGTCCAGACTTGAAGTGGTTAAGCTGAACAAACATTTTTATTGGTCAGGAACAAAAATCTGATGTGTTCACATTTGCAGCGACCATTACAAGGGCAGGCAAAGGGTCAAAACCGATTTGTGTCCTGCTCAGCACTGTGGAAAAAGTGTGTGAGAACGATATAAAACACAATGAAGGCCAGAAATAACACTGAACACCTTCTATATCCTGAATGAATTAGTACATTCTCCTTACCGGTCTCATAATAGACCATAGCCTTCATGTAAGGACACACTAGTGAAAAATTAAAGTAAGTAACTTTATAAAAACCCAATTTCAGTTCCCAATGGTGCCTTATTCAAGGAAGAAGAAGAAAAAAAGACACATAAAGAAATGTCCACTGAGTGCAAAAGAAGCTTACAATGAATGCATATGTAATAAAGTGAAACCTTTTAATATTTCACCAGTGTCCTTTTACACAGACAATAGATTTTGTGTATTGCCCATCAAACATATTTAGGGTGCCTTTGGAGAATAAAGCCCCATAATACAGCATCATATTAGGTCTGAATCGCAGCTGCGCCTAACATTTAAAGAGAAAATTAATCCAGAAAATTAAAAAAGGTTTCTGCAAAAATGGATGCTTATTTGCTACTTTTCCGGTGGGTGCCAACTGATCATCTACGACCACCCGATGAATCATCAGCATCCCATGCCATGCTCTGCGGTTCCATCTGCCAGTCCTGATGGCACCCATTACCCATAGGGGCCAGTGGAAAGAGCCAAAGAGCACTGCAAGTGACCAAGAATCCAACAAAACGGGAGGTACTTTTGATGCTGCAGATCTGGGTAGTTATAGCTCTTCAAAAGAGAAAATGTCAGCACTTGGAGAGTGAAATATAAAGCCTCATGAACACTGAGCATTTGCCTATCTCTTCTTACTGTCTTTTCTCCTGGCAGGAGAAAAGCATAATTAATAACATGCCTAAAGCTGCACTTTGCAAACATATTTAGGCTTGTTTACTCGTTCATTCACTTAACTGTCAGAATATTAAAGTGTTGCTAAACCCAGGACCCTTCATTCACTATATCTGGTCTCCCACAGTACACAGAACATGGAAATGCAATTATTTTAGTAAATATAAACTGCTAAATGCCCTTTCTCATCATAAATTAGAGCAGTGTCGTGACTTCTATCAGTGTTAAGCAGAGCGCTGGTTACAACTTGTAGGAGGAGTTTTCTTTCTGCTGTAGGAGGATGCAAAACCCCTGACTTCTATCTGGACAGTGCTGATTGGCCCTGTGCTAATCACATGCACTCTCCCAAGAAAAAAAAAAACAACTCTCTAGCAATACACTAAACTGAGCATGTGCAGAATGGCTACAGGTTCAGTCTGTCTTATCAGGAGATAAGATGTAGTCATGTTAACAAGAGGAGGGGAGAGAAGACGGGATCAAACAGCTTTTTTTACACAATGCTGAGGATTAACCCCTTAAGTCCCAAAGTGAGTATAACAAGCATGCTTTATTGCATATATGGACTGATTTTACTGTTGTGGGTTTAGTAACACTTTAATTATGGTCTCTAAAATAAATCAACACTCAAATGCTAAACACCCAGCACTTAGGCGTGTTTACACATGTTTATGCACGTTCAATGCTTTTTTTTTTTTCCTCCTGGAATGCTCTTCTCCTGAACGCGCAAGTGGTGGATTTTTTTCCTGCCTATAAGCGCCAATGTGTGCACGGGCGTTTAAAGGCAGGGAAAGAAAACCGTCAAACGCCCTTCATAGTGGCATTGTTGGTGCCCAGTGTTCATGAAGCCTAAAGCACCTTATTTTGCAGGAACGTTTTTCTTTTTTTTTTTTATAATGACAGAGCAGCTATAAACGAAAGCTCAGATAAACATTACTGAACAGGTTTACCCATATATGTCACCTGGTTGAAGGGGTTATACGGGGATGATGCTTGCAACTACAGGCATCATCCCGGTATTTTGTTGTTGAGCTGGCAATGGGCTTTAATGTAAAAGCTATCCCAGCGGCTAATTAGCCACTGGATAGCTTTTACAGGACGTGGAAGGGCCCCCCCCACCTCCCACCGCCTTCCTGGGCTCTCCCATCCTACGGGGGGGCCCAGGATTAAAGCTGGTGGTTCCAACAGCTGACGATAGAGATGACCAAGGACCAGAACGTTCCCAATCATCTCTATGGTATGAAAAAATGGAAACGACAGGGTATTTTGTTACTTCAAGTTTCCGTTTAATGTAATGTAACATTAAGATTATTACTGGCCTATGAAAGCATCAAATCTAATAGGTCCCCGGATCTCTCCATAAAGTGGACCTGTCACTGCTCCAGCTATCACAAGGGATGTTGCTCATCCATTGCAATAGCCATAAAAGTGATAAAAAAACAAAATTAAAGAGACAGTGTAAAATAAAAAACATTTAAACAACATAAGTAAAAAGAAAATCAATCCCACCTGCAGTAAATGCTGTTGGGACCATGGGGACTTAATTTGCTTACTATGGTGCTGCCCCAGACTGCACATATACTGCATAAGAGTAGTGAACACACTCAATGCAGTGTTTCAGCTCTCTATTCCACTCAACCCTAAACCTTGCCTACCAGGTATATTAGACAATCTTGAATTATCAGCCTTTGTTAGAGAAGCAGTGGCTAAAGCTCTTTTTCAAGCCTGGAGAGTTGTTCTGTGGCACTAAAAATCTCCTGACCCCCTCTCACAAAAAAATATGTACATCAACAAAGGGTTGCCCCCGAAAATAAGATAATCTGTGGGGCCCATGGTCGGACAGTCCGGCCTGAACCCACTGGACTTGGCCATGGATAGGCTTCTAATGGTTTAATGAATGTCCCTATGTTTAATGGTTTTAGAATGTGGCTGAATACCTTACCTTAGGTTGCTACATAGACTGCCAAATGTCTTCTAAATTCACTCACTGATTCTGATTTTGTACACTGAATGACTCATTTCTGCTATGGTCATGACTATGCTCTGGAATTGCTGTATGTATATTCTCTCTTTTCAATAAAAGACTTTAATTGATTTAAAAAAAAAAAAAAAAATACCTATACCCACCCCCACTTTCACACAAAGGCAAACACATACATAGATCGCACAAGCAAATGTACAGTGTTTGCACAACACATGAGGCAATATATTGTGTTTTTGTGCATTAAAAAGTATTCTTTCCAAATAAAAAATTGCATTTTAAACATTGCTGCACAAATACCATGTGACATTAAATAATGCAACACCCACCATTGTTATCTCTAAGGCCTCTTCTCAAAAAAATGTATACTGTTTGAGGGTTCTAAATAATTTGAGAGAGGGAGAGAGAGAGGGAGAGAGAGGGGGAAGCGAGAGAGGGAGAGCGCGAGAGGGGGAAGCGAGAGAGGGAGAGCGCGAGAGGGGGAAGCGAGAGAGGGAGAGAGAGGGGGAGAGGGAGGGAGAGAGGGGGGGAGGGAGAGAGAGGAGAGGGGGGGAGGGAGAGAGAGGAGAGGGGGGGAGGGAGAGAGAGGAGAGGGGGGGAGGGAGAGAGAGGAGAGGGGAGAGGGAGAGAGAGGAGAGGGGAGAGGGAGAGAGAGGAGAGGGGAGAGGGAGAGAGAGGAGAGGGGAGAGGGAGAGAGGGGAGAGGGAGAGAGAGGAGAGGGAGAGAGAGGAGAGGGAGAGAGAGGAGAGGGGAGAGGGAGAGAGAGGAGAGGGGAGAGGGAGAGAGAGGAGAGGGGAGAGGGAGAGAGAGGAGAGGGGAGAGGGAGAGAGAGGAGAGGAGAGAGGAGAGAGGAGAGGGGAGAGGGAGAGAGAGGAGAGAGAGAGGAGAGGGGAGAGGGAGAGAGAGGAGAGAGAGGAGAGAGGGAGAGAGGGGAGAGAGAGGAGAGAGGGAGAGAGAGGGGAGGGGAGAGGGAGAGAGAGGAGAGGGGAGAGGGAGAGAGAGAGAGGAGAGGGGAGAGGGAGAGAGGGGAGAGGGGAGAGAGGAGAGGGGAGAGGGAGAGAGAGGGGAGAGGGAGAGGGAGAGAGAGGGGAGAGGGAGAGAGAGGAGAGGGGGAGAGGGAGAGAGGGGGAGAGGAGAGAGGGGAGAGGGGGAGAGAGGGGAGGGGAGAGGGGGAGAGAGGGGAGGGGAGAGGGGGAGAGAGGGGGAGGGGAGAGGGGGAGAGAGGGAGAGGGAGTGGAGAGGGAGGGGAGGGGAGAGGAGAGGGAGTGGTGTGTGAGGTGTGGGGAGAGGGAGTGAGTGGAGTGGGGAGTGGGTGTGTGGGGGTGAGGGAGTGGGTGTGTGTGGTGTGTGGTGGGGGGTGTGGGTGTGTGGTGTGGGGTGTGGGTGGGGGTGTGGGTGTGTGGGGGGGAGTGGGAGTGTGGGGGAGGGGTGTGTGTGGGTGTGTGGTGTGGTGTGTGTGGGGTGAGGGGGTGTGTGTGGGGGGTGTGGGGGTGGGGGTGTGGGTGTGTGGGTGTGTGTGTGGGGGTGTGGGGGTGGGTGTGTGGGGGGGGTGTGTGGGGGTGTGTGGGGGTGTGTGGGGTGTGTGGGGTGTGTGTGGGGGGTGTGGGTTTGGGTGTGGGGTGTGGGGGTTTGGGGTGTGGGTGTGTGTGTGGGGGTGGTGTGTGTGTGGGGGTGGTGGGTGTGTGTGTTTGGGGGTGTTGGGTGTGGGTGTGTGTTGGTGTGGTGGTGTGGTGTGGTGTGGTGTGTGTGGGGGTGTTGAGAGAGATTATTTATTAGGTGTGGTGGTTTTGTGTGTGA